>NW_015171583.1:157160-232592 GCF_001447785.1 Gekko japonicus | reverse complement strand
AGCCCCCAGGCCACATGTTTGACACCCCTCGTCTAGATGAATACAGAAATGCTGCCTTATCCCATAGGCTCTTATGAGATCCCCAGTGGGAAAAGAGGCAGAGAGATGAAAAGTAGTCCAAGGCCATACTGTCAATCCCTGTTCCAGGTCCAACATAACATACTGGAGCAGATATATATCTAGAGTGGGAAATAGTCTTGCTGCAATGAGCTCTCACTGAGTAGATGAAAGAATTACTATTACTTTAAATGCCCAGATGAAAAGTGGAGAAATTGATACATTAAGTGATTTGCTCCTTCATGTTACAAGAGGGGCTGAATCCTGGTGTTTCTAACAGTAGCCAAAAGCTTTAGTCCTAGTCCTCTTTCTGCCACTGCCGGCATTGCAGAGCACAGGTCTAACTCAGCTATATAAGTAGAGAGACACAGTCCCCGATTTAATCGGGGGGGAGGGCTTGCCTATCTATTTTACCACTGATTTATGATACCATGTGCTCTGCAGCCACCCGTGGCGGCCTTCCACCGAACCAAAACAAAATGGAGGTGTTCGCTGCCTGGTGCCCCTATTTGTCCAGGCAGATTAGAGCCCACTAAAAAAGGGCGCCTCACTTTTCATGTGAACAGACCGGCATGTAACTATTCCAGCCACATGTTCCTGCCTCTCGCACATTTAAAAAAAAAAATCAACTTCTCGTTGTGACGTTGTGAGGGAGATTTAAACTGCTGTTGTGCTTTGGTTTTGGCTCTCCTATGTATACACAGTCCCCGATTTAATCGGCGGGGGGAGGGGGGGCTTGCCTATGGGAATATTCTATCGCTGATCCTGCTGTTGTGCTCCTATGTTCACATTTTACTTACATGAAGTTGACAGGAAGGAAGGGAGAGAACGCTGGCAGGGGTGCACTTTGAGAAAATCCTTATTGTCTGCTTAGTTGTCGTTCCTAGTAAAATTATGTTACAGTTGGTGATGAGGGTAGTATGCTGTGTTACGTCGTTGCTGAATAGAAAATAAAGTTAATCAGCTGTAATTGATCATAAACAGGTAACACCACATCAAGGGTGAGAAACGAGGAGAATAGCGATGAGGAGAATGAATTGGTTCAGACACATCAGACATCGGAGGAAACAGGTCAGTGCTTTGCGTTTTACACTGAAGAACACATTCTGGCCTACCGTCAGGTAGACAAAAGACCTTTATTGTATTGACAAAGAAAAAATTGTAATTATTACTTGCAAAAAATAAACTATCGTGAGGCCAACCGATATAAAAAAGATCACATAATGACTTCCTGGGATCAGAATGCAGACTTTAGGAAACAGGCAACATTAGAGGTTTCAAGAAAGTTGTATCCAAAAGTAAGTACTGAACATACCTGGAACACTTGTTGTTCGCATATATGCGCACGCGAGATTTGTGATGAACAGCAACATGGGATGCTTACCTGACCTTAACTGTTTTTTGCTCAGTACTTTCAGATCAAGTTGCTGACCAGGTTAGGGCACAACAAAACAAGGAGGCTCGGCTTGAATCTGAGCAGAATAGGCAGAGGCGAGTGGCTCTGCTGAATGAGGTGGCAGTTCAAATGATGGATGAGGGGAAGTCTGAGCACACAGAAATGATGCAGCGCTTAGATGGATGGCTGCAGATGGAGGAGCATACGTTTCGTGCAATAATGGAGGAGGGGGAACGTGACAGATGGGCGCTGGAGGAGGCAACACAGAAAAATGTTGATGTTCTGTTGGCGGCGGTCAATGCCATGCGTGATCTAGGTCATGTATTCTCAGGTATGCAGTCACCACCTGTGGCCAATGAACATCCCTGCACATGTTCCCCAGTAACTGCAAGGGGAACCACTTCATCCAAGGGTTGGTGTGCTGCTAAACGCATGCAGCCCACAGCTGCACCTTCTGCTGCTCCTGACGTATTGGTGGAGGATACACTTCAGGAAAGTCAGAGCCTCCTCTCAAACAACCCTAACAGTACTGTCAACACTAGGCCTGGTGGCAGGGGACCAAAGCGTGCATGCGTGGGCAGGGAGTGTGTTTTCTTTGAGTCCTAACTGTTGGGTGCTCATTTCATTGCTGTCACCACAGTGTTTTACTTCAGTATTAGATGTGACCTCAATGCTCTACTGGATTTTCCAGTGTCACCCCAACAGGTTATTTAACTTTCAGCTGCCACATCTAATACTTATTTAATGTTTGGGTGGAACTTTAAAGCATTACAGAAATTTCAAGTGTTACAGCAGTGTTTTGTTTAATGTTCAAGTGTTACAGCTATGTTTTCTTTAATATGACAATGTTAACTTCAATGTGTAGTATACATTCAAATATAACGTGTTACTAAAGGATTTATTTCTATAGCATCCATAGTCCGTGTTCTCTCACATGCGTACTGTGGTGTTAAAATAATCCACCAAATCTAACAAAATATAACATATTTATTTTGTTTGAAAGAAACAGGCGTGGTACGGTTATTCTTCATTACATATAAGTGGAATGCAAATTTTAAGGACTTCCTAAAACAGTTATTTTCTTAATGGCCACCAGCTGCCCCTGCCTGACCCTCCATCAGTTCATTTACTGTCGTCCTTAGAAACCTCAGCTCCCTCTCCACACGCCTCTGTCTCTGAACAATGGCGTCCATCCTCCTTGTAAAGGCAGCAACTGAAAATACGTAAGAACATGAGAGAAGCCAGTGTTGGATCACACGAATGGCATGGCCAACACTCTGTCACACAGTGACCAGAAAGTACAGGTGCCATCAGGTGATCCAGCAGTGGGGACAGGAAGCCCTCCCACTGTGACACCCCCCCCCCGCACCAAGAGCACGGTGCATCTCTTGCCCCAGACTGAGAGTCCCCATCTATACCTTGTGGCTAGTAAAAACAAAACAAAACTATGGTTGGTGTTAGGAACACCTGATCACGTGGGGAATTATGTGTATAGCGCATCAACACATTGCATGTCCATGCGCACATACTCACAGGTTGACCTGCATAACCTCTCTAATGAGAGGAGAGATCCCTCTTCAACTTCAGGGACTTCCTCTGGTCTTCTTGATGGTCCTTAAAAGGGAATTTACAGGAAATTATGAAATTCATTCGCACTGTGCACATTCTGGAATGGTGGGCCTTGTTGAGGGATGACTCTTACTACTGCTCATATCTCATCATCATACCTGCACTGTGGCCATCGCCAACATGCCCTGTTGTTGCCATCAATGAAGGCAATGCTGGCACTGTCCTCTCTGCTGTGTCTGTATCTGAACAAAATTTGGCATATTAAGCCGGCCCTGTTTTGAAAATGCATTAAAATGCAGCGGAGTGCCAGCAATGGGTGGGTAATGATGGGCAGCCCAAAACATTCACATTAAGGAGACACTGTTGATTTTAATAACTGTGCCATTCATTCTGCAGTACTTGAGATTGGTGTGGAAGGTGTTGGTGGGCTGATGCCACTCTCCTCTTCCTCCCCCGCTGCTCCTTCCGCAGCTGGAACCTGCACTTCAGCGGCAGCCTCTGGAATGTCGGGCGGCAGTTACAATGGCTGTCGCTGGCCTTGCTTGGGATGTGCAGCTTCTGTGGTTAATGGAGACATTTTTGAAAGCAGTATCCTCATTCTTGCATTGCCATGGACACAGAAATCATTTTCATGGTTGCCTATGCCAAACCTTTAATTGTCCAAAGCTGTGCAATGACTTAAAATGGTAGAGAGTTGCTTCATTCTGTGTTTCCTAATTCATTGATGGGAAGACATCCACACAGGATTTAATGTTGGCGCATTTACCATTCAACGCGCAGGCAATGTCAGAGGTTTTTTAAAGTGCATTGCGCATAACTGGAGTGATGTATTTTTAAATGTAAAGGAACCACTTTCTGATGGAATCTTCAACACACTGAACAGCATGGAAGCTCTGTCGGTCTCACAAGGTTTCATTACACCCTTTGTCAGTCTCACAGTTACATTGAGGATAAAAAATAACTTACAATGTACAGTTGCCTGGTTGTTGAAGTACCAAGAGTGCACAGTTCCTTCAGTGTTGATTAATGATTTCATTGCAATACAAATGCATAAGATCGGTGTAGTGTGGGTTCTTGTAATGACTATTCACAATAGAAACGCATCGCGTCTCACCATAAATGCTACTGCTTAATGGGCCAAGGACAGAACAGTTAAGATTAATATGGGAACAGCACGCATGGTACACATCAGTGACTGTGGTGTCCCATCAAACAAGGCTATTCCCCTGAATTGCTGTGCTTGAGTCATCTCCCACTACATATGTTTCCATTTGGCAAAAGAAAGTAAACACTTTTATGTGCACACTAGCATTACCGGTCTTCTTTGGCATTAAGTGTGTCTGGTTAACACAGTGGTCTCTCTGCTGTGGTTGTCATCCCCCCCTTTTGTCAAAAAGAGTAAATCTTTAAATTACATTCATGCCTGGAGAAAACAGACACCTCTAAATACACCACAACTTTAATGTGCCAGTGAGCTTCCCTCATCATCGAGGTGACAGCACACTGTGTTTAATGCACAGCCCAGAAATCCTGGTTTGGGAGGGTGGGGTACCATCATAGATGGATTTGAAAGGGCAGAAATGAAAAAAAGTATTTTGGGTACCTAACCAAGAGCTCTGATGGGGGCTGATGACAGGGGACCCTGGACATGGGCGGTGGAGGGGTTTGCAGACTCATGGGGTTATCACCTGAAAAGTCATTTTCCCCCACTATGCAAAGCAGCCACTAATAACAGGGCTGGTTGGTGAGGGCCTTTGCAAGCTGGAGATCTCCAGCCCCCATCTCGATGATGGCATGTACCCCCCTACTGAAATTACATTTTGTGTTGGAACCTTGTTCTTACCAGCATGGTGGCGATCCTCCCAACGAGGTCACCCTGCTGCCTGCCAAAGTTGAAGCATCTGGGCATGGTAAGGAGTCTGCCTGCTTGCGTTGGGTATTCCCTCCCATGCCTGTAGGTTGGCCATGAAGTCACACTTCACCCGTTTAAATTTAGAATGACACTGTTCTGCGGTCCTATTGAAGCCCCTCCTGGCCATTCTCCTGGAGATGGCTTCATAAAATAGTCTATTCTCCAAATGAGTGCTGGCCATTAAGTCCTCTATGTGGCCAGAGCGGGCAATTATCTCCAGGAGGAGCTCCACCTCGTCCCTCTGCCAAAAAGTTCCTCATCTCCTGGGAGCCATTTTAACTGAAGAACGTTACAACGTTCTTCTGCATTAGCAAAATAAAGATTTTGAGGTGGAATACCCAATAGCACCTCCTCTGTGACTCTAATCTGGAAGAACCAGGTTTGATTCCCCACTCCTCCACCTGAAACTGGCTGGATGACCTTGGGCAAGCCATAGTTCTGATAAGAGCTGTTCTTGAAAAAAGAGCAGTTTCTGTCAAGAGCTCTCTCAGCCCCACCTACCTCACAGGGTGTCTGTTTTGGGGGGGGAAGGGAAAGGAGTTTGTAAGCCGCTCTGAGACACCTTTAGGTAGTGAAGGGCGGGGTATAAATCCAATCTCTTCTTCTTCTTCCTATCTGCTGATCACATAAGCAATAAATAAGGCCAAATCAACTCTGGCAATCAATGGGGTAACAGGTGAGGTTTGGAGTTTTCCTGGAATTACAGCTGATCTTCAGGCTACAGAGGTCAGTTCTTCTGGAGAAACTGTAATGCTGTTGTCAGTCTGTTTTTTCCAGTTTCCCCCCTCCCTCAGTATTTTCCCCCATTATATTTTACTGTTGTATGGTTACATGTATCTGTTGTATGATGGAATAATTAACATTTCTAAAAAAGAAAAAAAGGCAATGAAAATGAATCATGACAGAGGTGGAGAAAGTGGATTTTTCTCCTTCTTCCATAATACTAAAACTTGGGAGAGCCCTCCCAATTCAATGCCCAGGGCAAACCCCTATTTTACTTACATGAAGTTGACAGGAAGGAAGGGAGAGAACGTTGGCAGGGGTGCATTTTGAGAAATTCCTTATTGTCTGCTTAGTTGTTCCTAGTAAGACTATGTTACAGTTGGCGATGAGGGTAGCATGTCCCAATTGTTTTCCTTGTGCCTGGCAAGCTGCTGCCTCCCCCCCCCCTGCCGCGGATTGGTCAACTGTGTAGTTCAGAGTTCTGAGGTAAAACCTGCCTGTTTGCACCCACCTCCCTCTGATTGCTCAGCTGTGGATCTCAATATTCTGAGGTAAAAACACAGTTAGAAGAGACTACAGATAGTTGAGGGCAGTTACAGAAATCAGCGATTCAAGACTCCAGAATCGACATTTTTCAAAAAAGCCAGCATGTCAATTGAGTCAATGAATGTTTTTTTTTAACAAAATCATTTATTGAAGATAATATAAGCATAGTTTGTCATTCAAAAATAAACATTTTTAGCAAGGTTCCAAACAGTTATACAATGGTTACAACCACATTGTCAACAAGGTAAGTATAGCACGTTAAAGTAATTAACCATATAACATTATTTGATATTTGGCTTTGAATATAGTTTCCCGATCAAAGGTATCAATTGTGATTTTATCTAATATAGGGTACATTTATCTAGCGGATTGTAAAAATCACATGCATTCTGGGTTGTAGAGTTGTAAATAGAAAACTTCTCTAAAAGATAGAAGTCCCAGACTTTATGAGTCCATTGGGAGATTGTTGGAATATGTTTGTCTTTCCATTTTCTGGCAATAAGAACTTTCGCTGCTGTAATCAGTTTTTGAGTTTTGGAAGGGTAAACATCGTGGGGCCAGAGGTTCAGTAAAATCAAGATGGGATCCTTCGGAATGTCGTGGTTTGTAATTACCTTTATTTGGTTAATGACTTGTGACCAAAAAGTTTGAATCTTATTACAGCTCCACCAACAATGTAAGTAATCTGCTTTTTGACCACATTGTTTCCAACATACATTTGAGGTTTGTGGGTAAATGTGGGATAGTTTGGCTGAGTCAATGAATGTTCATGGGGAGATAGTAAAGGACCTTTCTAGGAGCCATTTTAATGCATGCCTCCCTCATGAGCCTGAAGAAATGTCCACCTCACACCAACTCTCCCTCACACCTCTCACCTCTTACTGCCCCCAAGAAAGCTCCTGGCAAACATTGAGCCAGATACACCAATGCTACGAGGAAACAACTTAGGAATGTGGCAAAAACATTTGCACATAGTGCTCCTGCGGGGCACTGAGCTGTGTAGGCCAAGTACCAGCGAGATCACCCTGAGGTGCTCAGAACAACAGTCTCCATATGAGCAAAACAATCCAAGAACACAAGTAGAAAGTCCATCACTTTCGTGGAAGGAGTGGACTTAACAGATGACTGCTTCTTAAATGGACAGTTCTATGTGGCCTGCTCCAGAGTGAGTTCACCAAGCAGGCTGGTGATCCTAGCACCTGAGGGCAGAACCACCAGTGTGGTCTAGAGAGAGGTCCTTCAGCAGAGGGGGGGGGGAAGTACGTATGTCTCACTTCATTTTTTACACTACAATCTTCTCCATTAGAATTCCTGCAACAAACATCACATTTCAAACTTCACATCATCAGTAGTATGTTGTAAGAAAAATGTGTGTGGCTGCACGTGTCTGTGAAAGCGTGTTTACCCGTGCCACCCACACTCTCCCCTCAGTTCGTGTGTTTCCTGAGTGATGCCTCCTTACCAAAGGCGAAAGGTGCAAGTTTGGAAACCACTAAGCGCTGACACAGAAAGGTCTCTTCTTAAAATAAAACTTATCTTTATTATAGAAAAACACTTGAATCCTATTTCCTAAACATTGATAGTAAATGCATAGAAGAATAAACATGCAAACAAAGTTTTCCCCCACCCAAGGCATGCAGAGAACGAGAGGCCTCTCGGTCTGACTCCTACCAAGAGTCAGCGAGAGTCTGTTGGATCTGACCAGTATTTATACCAAAGATCAAAGGGGTCCCTCAATAATCAAATTACAGTTGTAAATTAACATTTAGAAGTTGAAATTGTCTTGCAGGAAATTTGCATCCTTTCCTTGGTCTTACACAACAAAAGTGTACACATTTTACAGGATCAATACAGTGTCATTGTTTTCTTCCAGGTGTTCCCCAATCATGGGAAATAAACTGTCCTTTGATGTTTGCTGAGATGGGGTGTGTGAACTCCTGTACCTCAGGAAGTTAGATTGTCTTTTGGATTGAAGTCTGCCAGCTGCCCAAATGGCCACACATTTTATTGCCTAGGAAATTGGGGGGTATTGGCAAATCTCACATCTGTGGAGATTTCCTGGGAATTTCCTGGGAATGGAATGTGTTACATCTTCAGTGAAAAAAGGACTAGCCTGTTTGCTAGCAAGGGCAGAGACAGATATATATGGATTTCATAAACTATTTGGTTCATTTTAAACCCAAACCTTCTATATTTCTAAAATTTCTTACCACATAGTATAGCTGGATTTACGGAACTTAAATACCGTGGTGAAGCATGCGTATCAGGCTAGTAGAGGATATGTTCATCAGGGGCTACTAGCCCTGGTAAGCAAAGAAATCTTCCAGAGGCAGCAAACCCAGTCCAAATGCTAGGAGGCTGCATCAGGGGAAGGTTTGTGGACCCTGCAGGGCAACTGTTTTGGCCATTAGGTTAAACAGGATGCTGGAGTAGATGGACCACTGGTCTGATCCAGATGGGTTCTTCTCATGGCTGCATACATCTTGGCTTCTTATGGCTGCATACATCATGCATGTGTACATAAATAGTACAGCCTGGAAAGGTCTATGACATGCATGAAATCAGATGCCTTCCTATTTTGTTTTTTAATCATGTATTGCAGGGGCTACTGTAAAGGTGAATTGGCTCTGAGTTCCCTTTAGCATGAGGCCAAAAAAGGATTAAAATGGATTACTATATCAGCATCATCAGTAACAAGTATTGCATGACCATGAATGGCTGCTGGCCATCTTTGAACTGTGAAAAGTGACCTTCTTCCATAAAGCTTGTATTCCCATTGATTACTGGCAGTACTTTTATGGGTAAAAATCCATGCATCTGTGTAACTGAAGTCTTGTCTAATAACTTTGACTACTGTTGCTATGAGCGTTTTCTTCAGCCAAACCATCTTGCCTTAGGTACCTACACTAATCTAAAGGAAGTCAATGATTGTTTTACCAAAAAGTCACCATATCTGGGGGGCACAATCCTAAGAGCCTGCTAGAGGGACATGGCATCTAATTGCTTACACTGGTGTACCTTGGAATTGGAGGGGGGAGGGGAAATCCTGCTGCTGACACAACACTCCCACTGTAAGGGCAAGAAATGACTGAATGAGGTTTAGTAGGCATCCTGTACTGTTTTAGCCCAGGGTTCCACCCAAGACTCTTGGGTAATGTTACACTTGCAACAGAGCTGTTGTAAGTCTAAATATTTCAACTGAATTCAATGGAACGAAAGCACAGCTATTCCCCATTCTCTCATGCTCTGTCTACACAGTCACAATAGCACACAGGATTCCAACTAACTATACTCTAGCAGTAGCCAGGACAACCATATTTCAGAGCTTAGGATATGTTGCATGGGGTTAAACCTCTGTGGTTGCACAGTTAGAGCTCATAAGTGGCAGCTGTAATGATGGAGATTCTGGGGAAAAGGCCCTGAACTTTGCACAAACAGCCAAGGCTATTACTAATAACCCCAGGAAGAGCTGTGAATCTGCTCCTTTAAGGGGACTGCAACCCCATCCAGAACGGGGGGGGGACTAATTTCCCAGATCAGACCTCCCCCCACACACACACACCAGTAGCACCTTCATTTTGCAGGATGGCACATGTTCAATGTACACACCTGTAGTTTAGGCAGTGATTCTGAAGGCCTGAGCAAAAGCTGGGATGGGGCCACAAAATCACTGCCGCCACCACCACCCTGCCAGCCCCCCCCCCCGCTAGGGCCAAGCAAGGGGCATTCTTCCTGCTAGGGATGTAAGGACAACAATGCCACAGGCGCAAGCAAGGAAAGAGGCAGGCATCCATGGCTCAAATGCTGACTGCTACAAATATCTCCCATGTCTTCCCCCCTCCCCACAATATGTAGTTACTGTAGACTGGCTAAACAATTCCACCCTCAATGTTTGCTAACAGTATCTTCCATACAGAGGGCTCAGGGTATGTATAAACAATGCAGAAAGGAGTGCCCCCTTGTAGAGATTCTGGTGTGACATTACTGCAATGTTGCTGTAATGGCATACCATAAAACCCTGTATGCTGGTGGAGGAAAAAAAGTTAGGATACTAACTACATGAGCATTGATTCAGTTGGGTAAGCTGTGTTGGTCTGAAGCAGCAGAACAAAGTTTGAGTCCAGTGGCATCTTTAAGACCAACAGATACAACGACATGGAAGTTACCAGTCCATACATATAGGTAGAGGACGAGCAGTAAATTAGCATACAACATAATGAAGATATTTAGCAGATCCAAGGACCAAACAGGAATAACAAGCTTAGTTTATACAGTTACCATTTGTTTGAATTTAATTCTGGGGTAAAGCATAATGAAGGAAACAAATATGTCAAAATGGGAGACTGGTGGGCAGATGTATCCTTATTTGTAGAATGCTGAGTAATTAATTGAGACCCGGACATTATGTTCAGATTATATGATTCGAGAATAAGCACTCCCACTTCTCTTTCATCTCGCCCCTCCCCAAGCCGTTCAGGCACACACACACACACACAAACAAACCAGCTATACCTATGCATGACGCCCTAGCACAGTAAGTGTTCTGGGACTGGAATAACAGACCCTGCAGTGGAATGGGGGTCCCTGGGATCTGGTACTGGAAATGAAAGCCCCCAGAGTGGAATGAGAGTCTCTGGGACCGTAAAGGTATTCTGCTACTGGAATGACAGCCCAATTTTTTACTGTATTCCCAGGAGCCATCACTCCACTCTGGGGGCTATCACTGCAGTCTCAGAGTACTAATTCCAGTTTCAGGGACCATCTTTCCACTTAGTGGGCTGCTGTTCCAATCTCAGAACTATGCTATGTCCATGGAACATCATTCCACTCTGGGCGCTCCCATATCAGGCTCAGAATACTTATGCCACTAATAGGGACCATCCTTCCACTCTGATGGCTGTCTTTCCAGGCCCAGAACACTTATGTCATTCCCAGGGACTCTTATACCACTGTTGGAGCTGTCATTCCAGTCCCAGAGCAGTTTATCTGTTCCCAGCGACCATCGTATCACTTGGGCGCTGTCATTCCAGGCCCAAAGTGGATTTCTGTAACTCTATTCCGTATTTTCATTGCAACTTTTCTGTTTGGTAAAAAGGGAGCCTATAAAAGTTAGTTGACATTCCTGACTCCCATTGTATCCAATGGGCCTTCAGACATATTTTTTTGTTCCCAATGTCATTCCTTTTAGTACATCCCTGTCAGGATTTCACAACAAGAATGTGTAAGGAAGACAATCCATCAAAGACGGAGGTCCTGTACCTGAGTCAGAAGGGAGGGGATATGGGAATCAGGCTCCCCATGCTGGAAGGGGCACCTTTGGTGCCAGCCCAGAAAGTGAGGAGCCTGGGAGTGACACTGAATGCCTCTCTCTCTATGGAGGCCCAGGTTACTGCAGTCGCCCAATCTGCCTTTTCCCATCTTTAGCAGATTAGGTTGCTGAAACCCTATATCTCCCCCCAAGACTTGGCTACAGTGACCCCTGCAATGGTCACTTCCGGGTTTGATTACTGCAATTCTCTCTATGAAGGCTTACCCTTGAGAGTGACCCGGAAATTACAGCTGGTACAAAATGCAGCAGCACGCCTGCTAACGGCAACGCCTATGCGAGCTCATGTTTGGGAGGTGCTCTGCCAATTGCATTAGAGTTCCAGATCCACTTCAAGGTGTTGATAATAACCTTTAAAACCTTACACAGCCTGGGACCCACATATCTGAGGGACAGCCTCTTCCCATATACGTCCCTGTCATGATCTGGTCTGTGCAAGCAAGGCCTAGTAGGCCCAGGGAGCCTGGCTAGCAGTAGGGGAGGCTGGGCCTACAAACCCCAGAAGACCTTGGGAAGTTTTGACGCCAATTTTTGCCAATAGGGAAGAAGAGGGCTGGGGAATAAAAGAATTGGTGCAAGAGGAGACACTGTTCTTCTTCCCGGGGAACATGGCCAGAAAGAAGGCTGCTGTGGGGAAGAAACCCTCATCCTGAGGGGTGAGTAGTTTAAGGCCACTTGAGATAGTGAGCTAGGGACAGTATATTTAGACTCGTTAGGGCATTTGATTTCTTTTCTTTTCACCCACTTACTGTTATTATTCCTGCACCTTGTTTGTTTGATCTCTTATAAAATAAACCTTTTCCTTGTTTGCTCTGCCTGGTCTTCGCACTCATTTCAGCTAAAAGATAGGTCTAAAGGCTTGGGAGGGTCCTCTGGGCTTTCTCAGAGGAGCCTGGAAACAGAGTGGTGGCAGCATTAGGTGACACCCCATCTGAACCGTGACAGTCCTGAAGAGCATTACACTCTATGGATCAACATCTTCTGGTAGTCCCTGGCCCGAAAGACATATGTCTTGTCTTGACCAGAGCCAGGGCTTTTTCTGCAATGGCCCCTGCCTGGTGGAACATGCTTCCTATTGAGATCAGGGCCCTGTGGGATCTTCTTCAATTTTGCAGGGCCTGCAAGACGGAGCTGTTCCACCAGGCTTTTGGCTGAGGAAATGGACATCCATGTAGGGCCTCTCTGAGGTTTTTGTCACCCACTTAACAACTGCTGGCCATTATTTATATTTTACCAACGGTCCAGGGAACCACCCACAACTGGAAAAAAATCTTTCTGTTATGAGCTTGTGACCACCATTTAAATATATAAGATGATGTTTTAAATTTAAATTTTTATTGTTTTAATGAAATATATATTGTATAAATGAAATGCTGTTAAGCGCCCTGAGCCCACTTGCAGGAAGGGTGGGCTACAAACAAAAATCAGGGCTATTTTTGGGCAGGAACCGGCTGGCTCCCAAGTTGGCCACTCCCAGCAGGAACTCATTAGCATAATAGGCCACACCCAACAGCAGAAACTCAATAGGATTGGCTACGTTAGGGGTGTGTGGCCTAACATGCAAAGGAGTTCCTGCTACAAGAAAAGCCCTGGGTTTTGACAACAAACAGGGTAAACAGAATAAGAAGCAAAAGGTGGGTGTGGCTGGATGACTACACTTCTGGTAACATGGGGGTGCGGCCTAATATACTAATGAGCTATGTTGTCGGGGGTGTGGCCTAATATGCTTATGAGTTTCTGCTATTGGGTGTGGTCTATTATGCTAATGAGTTCCTGCTGGACTTTTTCTATAAAAAGAGCCCTGTGAAAAATAAATAAATAAATAAAATGAGAGTGAAATGCAAGCTTAAATGAGGTAAGAACAGCTTATCCAGTTTTATATGTAAAAAGGGTTTTTAAAGTAGTTTTGAGGATTTTCTTTTTTAGCTGTGGTGAAATGTTCAGACTATATGACTCGAGAAGAAGCACTCCCACTTCTCTTCCATCCCGCCCCCGCCCCCGCCCCCCCAGGCGTTCAGGTACATACACACCCAGCTATACCTACGAAAAAACAGCAGGAACAAGCGGGGAAAGTGAAAGGTAAACGCGAGCCGTAACAGAAAACAAAGTTCCTCTAACTATGATTGCAGAGTAAACGGTGTTCGCGGGCACAGGTTCATTTTGGGTGGGAACCCTGACGCGACAGTTTATTTGCCCTTGAGGGGGTTCATCCATTACAAAATATTTCCGTTCCAAAATCTATTGCCAAGCCCCGCCTTTTTACCTATCAAGTCTTAGTAGATGCAAGCATGGCTAGTGATTGATCGCCAGAATTTACTGGTAGTAATGGATAGTTGCGGCGTTAATGCGAAGGCAGGCAGGCAACGTTGCAGAACTCTACGCATGCGTAAGAGAAAAGCTGTGAAGCAAAACAAGTATTGGGCAAACAGGAAGGAAGTACGGTGGCCTGAACGGGTCATGCAGCGCTTGCGCATTCTGGTGTTTGTGTATTCTGGCTGCGCGGTGGCGGCTCCAGGGGGGCGGGGGAAGATGGCGGCGTCCTCGTTGGAGCAGAAACTATCCCGTTTGGAGGCCAAGCTGAAACAGGAGAACAGGGAGGCCCGGAGGCGCATCGACCTCAACTTGGAGATCAGTCCAGCCCGGGCGCGGCCGAGTAAGAGAGGGTTTGCGAGGGCGTTCAAGGGGGGAGTGCCCCCTGCTTGGATGACAAGGGCCTGTCTGAGAAGGTGCCCTGGGGCCAGCGGGGTTGGGGGAGGGGAGATGCCGTGGAAGGGGCCGAGTGGGTGAGAAATGAAGCATGTCTAGACAGGTGAGAGACTGAGGTGGGCCGTAGTAGAGAGTGGGAGGCCACAGGAAGGGGTTAAGGAATGCTTGTGGAGGCTGGCCACTCTACACTGGTGCAAGGAGAGGACTCAGGAGGATTTTCTCTTTCTAAAGAAAAAGTGGCTGGAGCAAGGGATACTTTTAAAAGAGAGGGTTTGTAGGAGACAGAGAAGGTTCATGATGAGTTTGAAATCGGTACTAATGTTATAGGATGTTTGAAGTTTTTGCGAGGAGCTTTGAAGATTGAGTGTGGAATGAATGGGCAACAGCAGAGGACTCCGCTATAGGGATCTTGAAAACTTGGGTGGTACTGTGTATGGGTTCTCCTAAAAATCTGTGTGTTGGGTTTACAACTGGATGGCATTCTTGGACCCTGCTTCTCAATTTGAAATTCTTGGAGTTATTTTAAAATTAGGGGGGGTGTCTGGCTCAAAGTTTCTATATGTTTTTGGAGAAAAGGGAGCTTTGGTTGTATTTTGGACACAGAGAAAGGTATGGGCCAAGAAGCACTTGTACTGAAGAAAGGGTGGATTTGACACTCTTTTACCAGGTTGTAGTCAGGTTGTAGTTCTTGTCATTCAGTGGAGGTGTGCCAGATTGCTAAAGTTGTGAACATTCTTGCTTGTATGCTTAGAAATTTTGCCAAATGCATCTTTGTGTCAGGATCAATGTGTTTTGTTATAGAAAGTTCATAGTATATTTTGTGGATAAGGAGGGTCTCAAGACCTCTGGGAGCAGTGAGCTAGTTTCTAACCTTAATACAAGAAAGTTCAATTGTGTGCATGTTATGCAGTGTTTCCCCTTTTTTAAACTTAGAATACCATTTTTGTCCATCCATTAAAATTACTGGCACATTCAAAAGAGAATTATTTTCTTGACTTGCTTCCGAAACAATGGGCAGGTGTGCTCCTTGCATCTGCAAGACAATCTAGCTAACACTGCCTCCTGGCATACTCTTCTCCCCTGTACTTAATTGCTTTGTGAGATTTCCATGCACCTGTTAGCTATAGCACAGGCCATGTAAAGTAGTCCTTATGTTCTTCTGGCCTTCTTTGGGATGATGTCGCTGCCTATAAGGTCAACAAAGAGATGGAGGATCAGTGATACAAGAGTCTCTGAACCATGGGGGTAGATTGGTGCCTGCCCCCACTATAGTGACATAATTTTTTGAAGTGATAGCTCAGCCCGTCTTGTGGCAGAGTTGTGTACTCAAGTATAGAGTTTGAATATCTTTGATATGTGATTTACATGTATACTTTCAGAAGAGAAACTGTAAACAGTGAATCTGATATGAAAATACTAGAATGGTGATAAATTTAAATAAAAGCAGAATCTAAAATTGATGTACTTACTGACAAAACCAATAATCTGGTAATAATGTACCAATAATCTGATAATAGTGTACTGGTGGTAATTGTTCAGTTATGGCAGATTTCAGGTTATGGTAATTGGCATTTAGACACAACACAACATTCTGATATATATATACACAGAACTGTATGCAAACAGGAGCTGCCCTGTATATTTTGGGATCAGGGGAAATTCTTTATGTTTCTTTGATATGAATGAGCAGACCTGCTTGCATGCGTACCTGTGCTGCTGGGGTGGTATCTAGATGGATCTATGACATTGCCCAAAAGGGAGATGTTTCCTTCTTAAAGTCAGCTAAAAAAAGGAAAGCACATGGTTCATCCATTCCTTATCGTTTTTAAATAACAATTGAGACGTACATCTGAGGTGTGGGTGCCATTTCAATGCAGTTTGGACCTATTCTCCTCCAGTAATGTGTGTCAGCAAGAACCATCTAAGCAGATAGGATGATGTGATTGCTTCTTATGCTAGTGGAATGATAAATAACTACACCAACTTCTGCCCTCGTCTCTTTTCTTTACATACATTACCAGCATGACATGGGGCCTGGCTATGTAGAAGCAGTTACATGCTGTGAAGTTGATTCTGAATAACTTGTGAAAAACAAAACACAGATTCTACATTTCCAGTTTCAATTCTAAGTCGAGCTTTAAGTAAGCATGGGAGAAAGGTGGGAGACAGAGATTTAAGTTTTTATCCATCAAAGTGTGGGTTTTATATATGGTAATATACTGGATTCTGGATTCACTTATAATTGTGTTGTATTTTTGGCTACCTTGTTTTGAATTGTGAGTATGGAAGCCAGCTGCGGAGATTGCAGTGTAGATTCTACCATGGGTTAGAAAATGAAAACTATGATTGTGCCACCAGGGATACTTATGTTTTTATTTAGTTGTTATTTAGTGCCCTTGAACTAACACAGGTAAGATAAGGAAAGGAATGTACTTGTGCTGATGTAGCTTCCCCAGGAGGCATGGGCTGGGGTCCAGCAGAGAAGGTCACAGGCAAAGTTGCAGAAAGTAACCAAAATCCAGTTCAAAAGTCAGGGGCTCCAGAGAGCAGGTTTACCAAAGTCCAGCCTAGGGTCAAGGCGTTCCAGGCAGCAGTCCGAGGTCAGGGGTTCCAGAAAAGCTGGTTGTCAGGTCCAGTCCGAGGTTCAAGGTTGCAGAGGTCTGGTAGCAGCAAGGTTGGTGGCTCAGTAGGAAAGTGTACCTGTTGCGTCCACAAACTGCTGCTCTTCCCAGCTGAATTTATAGCCAGGACTTAATGAGCTAAAGTCCCAGACAATTCCTTGGGAGTCATCCTGTCTCTTCAATGGACAGCTCACGATGGGCCATGAGTCTTGCACTTCTCCTTTCTTGCAACTCTAAGAGTCTCTGACAGTGTCGACACTGCAAGGGTGTGGGTGAGCTAGGTGGGCTGGGAGTGGCTGCTGAAGATTTGTTTACTGCTTCAGAGTTACAAAATGTAGGTTGTGACTCCTGATCAGTGAGTAACCTGATCTCTTGTTGTTCTCCTTCTGACTGAGAGGCAGCTGCAGCTGGCTGTTCAGTTGGCTGTTCCAGTAGTCTCAGGGCTAGCAGATAGCTCTTCGTCTAAGAAATCTGAGCATTCACTCAGCACAGACTGACTTATGACAGTACTTTTGAAACAGCCAGTGTCCTAAACTATTTGCATTCAGGGAATTATTCATAATGTTTATCTTTAGATTCTTTTTCTAAATTGGAATCTTGCATTCCTTTTGCACAGTGATAGAAAACGGTGATATATGTAGGTGTCCTCAATAATTCAGTTTCCTCTTCCTCATATTGTGTTCTGTTTTCTCAACACCCCTAGAAACAAATCAAGGTGGTATTAAGTGTTTAGCACTATAGGTATCGTCACCAACATACAGTGGTTTTAACTTTGTAAACTCTATTGTATTTGTTACAATTATTGTACTGTTGAAATTATTTTTCAATAAATGTTAAAATTTTAAAAAAATAAGTTTCAGGAATTATTTATGTACTGTATTTAATAATGCACCTTTCTCACTGAAACCAAAAGCAGATTACACAGTATTAGTCTATAACAGTTGACATGAAGAGACATCTAATAAGCACAGTGTAGGTCAATATAATCAATATAAGGGGACAACAAATGAGCAATATATTGGGGCTACTTACTGAAATCTGAATAAGTATAGCATATTAGGCATGATACAGAGTGTGGATATAATGACAAAAATGTTATTACATCATTAGAAAACAATGACAGTACAACAGGTTAATAAGTGCAGCACACTGTTAATGCATCCTGTACACAGTGGTATAATCTACAGTCCCTTTCCCTTTACAAAGCACCTTCCTTAACTATTTTTGTTAAAGTCCTATTACTTTTATAGAAGAGCTCTCCTGAACAACTCTGTTTTACATAGTTTGTGGAATGACAGGAGCCTGGGAGCCTCCGGATTTTCTTAGTTATGCTAGTTGTCCGAAACAGAGAAAGCATTTGTATGGACAGCTGTTGATCTTGCCTGTTTGCAGGGTGGCCCCTGCAAAAGTCCTTTAATAGATGAGCGGCGCTGTCATGGTGGAACAGAGGAGAGGCAGTCCTGCAGATATGAATGTCTAATGCCATGCAGGGCTTTGTACATGATGGTAGGTCATGGAGAGCTGATGGCATGACTGTAGAATGGATGTAATGTGCATGCCCCATCTGACTCCTAATAACCTGTCTCCAGGTTATTTTCAAGGGTAGACTCGTAGAGTGAATTACAATAGTCTAATCTTTATGTTACAATGGGATGGATTCCCAGTAGCTAAATGAGAGGCCGTCTTCCAAGCTTGACAAAAGTTGGAAGAAAGCATTTTTTGCAACTGCGTTAAATTGCTTCTCCAGCAATAGTTCTGGGTCCAGTACGACTCCTGGCTCTTAAGCGAGTCACCAAGGGTCAGCTGAACTCCTTCAAAGGTGGGAAGCACAATGTCTTTCAAGGCCTCAGCCTTCCCAGCTAGCAGTACTTCTTTCAGTTTATTTTCTCTTAGCCGTTTAATCACTCTGGTCAGGCAGTGGTTCAGGATCTCTGCGGCATCACCAGGAGGTTTGGACAGAGATATAAAGCTGGATGTCATCAGCATATTGATGACACCCAATTCCAAAGTTATATATGATTTCTGCTATGGTCTTTCCATCAGCATCACAGGAAGCAATAACATTACATAATGTACATAAGTGTACATTCCTTTTAATCCAAAGGTTTTTTTGAGACCAGAAATATTTACCTCTGTATTATGGCCAAACAAATGCTAAAATATGTATAATGAAAGGTCAACAAATCAACCCACCATGGTGTCAGAGTCTAGGTGCAAGTCAAGTCAGTCCAATGTCAGAGTCAAGATTCAGTCCAGAAGGTCAGTTACCAGAGAGCAGAGTCCAGTTCAGAGCATGGTCTAGAAAGCAAGGTCTAGAAGTCCAAGGTCATATACAGGAGCAAGAGGTCCGATATCCAAGTCCGAAGCCAGTCCGAAGGTCACTGGATTGGAACAGAATCAGGAGCTGTGGTCACAGAGTCCACCAGGTGGTGACTTGTTACTTCCACGCCGAGCAGTCTCCATTGACTGGCTTTTATAGGCATCTGTTACAAGGTCTTACAGCCAACCTCTTGGGAGTAAGTCATCATCAGCAAGCAGCTGGCATCAGACCAGGAGATGTGCGCTTTGTTTTCTCTCTTGGAGCTCAAAGCCTTTGTCTCCGGTTGTCATAAGAACATATGAACATAAGAGAAGCCAGTGTTGGATCAGGCCAATGGCCCATGCAGTCCAACACTCACACAGTGGCCAGTTGACCCCCCCCCCAAGCACCAAGAAGACAGAGCATCACTTGCCCCAGAGCCCCTAGCTATACCTTGTGGCTAATAGCCACTGATGGACCTCTGCTCCATATGCTTATCTAATTCCCTTTTGAAGCCGTCCATGCTTGTAGCACCCACCACTTCCTGTGGCAGTGAATTCCATGTGTTAATCACTCTTTGGGTGAAGAAGTACTTCCTTTTATCCGTTCTAACCCGACCGCTCTGCAGTTTCATGGAGTGCCCACGAGTTCTTGTATTGTGAGAAAGGGAGAAAAGTACCTCTTTCTTTACCTGCTCTTTCCCATGCATAATCTTATAAACCTCGATCATGTCACCCCTCAGTCGTCTTTTCTCCAAGCTAAAGAGCCCTAAGCGCTTTAACCTTTCCTCATAGGGAAAGTGTTCCAACCCTTTTATCATTCGAGTTGCCCTTTTCTGCACTTTTTCCAAAGCTATAATATCCTTTTTAAGGTGTGGTGCCCAGAACTGCACACAGTATTCCAAATGAGGTCTCACCATTGATTTATATAGGGGCATTATTATATTGGCTGATCTGTTTTCAATACCCTTCCTAATAATCCCCAGCATAGCATTGGCCTTCTTTATTGCAGTCACACACTGTCTCGACATTTTCAGTGAGTTATCCACTACAACTCCAAGATCTCTCTCTTGCTCAGTCTCTGCCAGTTCAGACCCCATCAATGTGTATTTATATTTAGGATTTTTGGCTCCAATGTGCATCACCTTGCACTTGGCCACATTGAACCCCATTTGCCATGTTGACGCCCACTCGCCCATCCTTGACAGATCCCCTTGGAGTGCCTCACAATCCTCACTGGTTTTCACCACCCTGAACAACTTTGTATCATCCGCAAATTTAGCCACTTCACTGCTTACTCCCATCTCCAAATCATTAATGAACAAGTTAAAAAGCAGTGGACCAAGTACTGATCCCTGCGGTACCCCACTGCTTACCACCCTCCACTGAGAAAATTGCCCACCTACACTCACTCTCTGTTTTCTATGAACTAGCCAGTTTTTGATCCATAAAAGGACTTGTCCTTCTATCCCATGATTTTTGAGCTTACTTAGGAGCCTTTGATGAGGAACTTTATCAAAAGCTTTCTGGAAGTCAAGGTAAATAATATCTATTGGATCCCCCTTGTCCACATGTTTGTTCACCCCCTCAAAGAACACTAACAGGTTAGTGAGACAAGATCTTCCCTTACAGAAACCGTGCTGAGTCTGCCTCAATAGGTTTTGTTCATCTATGTGCCTACTAATTCTTTCCTTAATAATGGTTTCCACCAATTTACCCGGTATCGACGTCAGACTGACTGGCCTGTAATTTCCCGGATCTCCTCTGGAACCCTTTTTAAAGATGGGAGTGACATTAGCTACCTTCCAATCCTCAGGAATGGAGGCAGATTTTAAGGAAAGATTACATATCTTTGTCAGGAGATCTACAAGTTCACATTTGAGTTCTTTCAGAACTCTCGGATGTATGCCATCTGGGCCTGGTGATTTTTCAGTTTTTAAGTTGTCTATCAGTTTTAGGACCTCCTCTCTCGTCACCTCAATCTGACTCAGGTCTTTCAACACCCCTCCTGAAATCAGTGGTTCTGGAGTGGGCAAGCACTTCTCATCTTCCACAGTGAAGACGGAGGCAAAAAATGCATTTAGCTTCTCAGCCATTTCCCTATCATCCTTCAATACTCCTTTTACCCCTTGGTCGTCCAAGGGCCCCACTGCCTCCCTGGCTGGTTTCCTGTTTCTAATGTATTTGAAGAAAGTTTTATTGTTGGTTTTTACGTTTTTTGCTATATGCTCCTCATATTCCCTTTTTGCCTGCCTGACCTCAGACTTGCATTTTATTTGCCATAGCCTGTGTTCCGTTTTATCAGCCTCACTGTGACTAGCTTTCCACTGCTTAAAGGAATTCTTTTTACTTTTTACAGCCTCCATTACTCTGTTTGTTAACCATGCAGGCTTTTTCCTATACCTGTTTGTGCCTTTCCTAACCTGCGGAATATATATTTTTTGAGCTTCTAGGATCGTAGTTTTAAATAGATCCCAAGCTTCCCCAATTGTTTTGACCCTTTCTACTTTTCCTTTCAGTTTCCTCCCCACGTGTCCCCTCATATCAGAGAAATTACCCCTTTTAAAGTTAAAAATGGTTGTGTGAGTCTTTTTGGCCAATTCTCTATTTGTACAAATGATGAACTCAACAACATTATGATCACTGTTTCCAAGCGGTGCAATCACTTTTACATCTCTCACCAGGTCTTGAGTGTTACTTAGGACCAAATCAAGGATCGCCTCTCCCCTGGTAGGTTCCGTGACCATCTGCTCCATAGCACAGTCATTTAGAGTGTCTAGAAACTCAATCTCTTTTTCCCGGCTAGAACACATATTGACCCAATCAATGTGTGGGTAGTTAAAATCACCTATTATTACACAGTGTTTTTGTCTAGTTGCTATCTTTAAGGCATTCATCATTTTATAATCCTCCTCTATCTTTTGATCTGGTGGGCGATAACAAACTCCCAGTGTTAAGTTTCCTTTTGGCCCCCCTATTTCAACCCATAGAACTTCCAGAAGCGAATCCAATTCACTTAGCCTCTCAATCTTTCTAGACTTTATACCCTCTCTGACATACAGAGCTACCCCACCTCCAACCCTTCCCCCCCTATCCTTCCGATATAATATATAACCGGGAATCACTGTGTCCCACTGATTTTCCTCATCCCACCAAGTTTCAGAAATACCCACAATGTCTATTTTTCCCTCCGACACCAAGCACTCCAACTCCCCGATTTTACCTCGGACACTTCTAGCATTTGTATAGAAACAGCTGTAATTTCCCTTACAAGTTAAGCCTGCATCCTTCCTCTTGCTATCTCGAGTCGTTGTCCGGCAGTCCATGTCACCAGCCATGGCCTCTGTGGACAATTTCAATCCACCTCCCTGTAGAAAAGCAACCGGTACCCCCTCACCTCTCTCAGATGAGCCAACCCGAACCAGAGACTTTTCATCTCCTGTCGGCTTTCCCCCAATATTCAGTTTAAAAGCTGCTCTGCCACCTTTTTGATTTTAAGTGCCAGCAGCCTGGTTCCTTCTCGGGACAAGTGGAGACCGTCTCGCCTGTACAGCTCCCTCTTGTTCCAAAAAGTATCCCAGTGCCTAACAAACCTGAACCCTTCCCCCCTACACCATCGTCTCATCCACGCATTGAGACTCCTGATCTGTGCCTGTCTCTCCGGCCCTGCGCGTGGAACAGGTAGCACTTCTGAGAAGGCTACCTTGGAGGTCCTGGACCTAAGTTTCCTGCCCAGCATCCTAAATTTCTCCTCCAGGACCTCACGACTGCATTTCCCCACATCGTTGGTGCCGACATGCACCACGACCACTGGCTTCTCCCCAGCACTATCTACCAGCCTATCTAAAACACGCGTAATGTCCGCTACCTTCGCACCAGGCAGGCAAGTCACCATACGGTCAGTACGCGGGTTCGCCACCCAGCTGTCTACCTGCCTAAGGATCGAATCACCCACTACCAAGAGCCCCCCTCCCACCCTGCTCAGGGATGGTTCCTTGGTGCAAAAGGAGAGCCGCTCACCAGCTGGGGAAGAGGTCCCTTCTGAGGGCACATTCCCCTTATCCTCAGCATGGTGCCCTGTTTCCCCTAGACCCTCATGCTCCCTGACAGCAGCGGGGCTGCCAGATCCAGAGTGGGACGTAGCTAACAAGTCCCCGAGAGTCTTTTCTGTGCGCCTAGCTGACTGTCTCTGCTTCTCCAGGTCAGCCACCTTGGCCTCAAGGGAGCAAACATGTTCCCTGAGAACCAGGAGCTCCTTGCACCGAGCACACACCCAAGACTTCTGTCCAGTGGGCAGATAGTCATACATGTGACACTCCATGCAAAACACTGGATAGCCCCCAACCTCCCTGCTGGCATTCTGGCTTCATAATTGCTTTAAAAATAATTAAATATAACCCCCCTTTAAAAACCCTTTTGTATTTATGTGGTTCTCCTTGTTGAAGTCTACTTGCCTTACTGGGAACACAAGGAGACTAGGGCCTTGGCTTTCTGGCTCCTCCTGAGCACCTAGGCTAAGAGTCACAGGCAAAGAGCCCTTTAGCTCTCACCCTCAGCTAAATCCCCTCAGCTGAAAGCAAGTAAAAAAACACCCCTCTAGTAGCTTTGTCTCCTGCTCCTTCTCAGAGCTCAGAATTCCCAGTGAAATCACTCTCCACACACACTTTGGCAGTGAATGCTTTATTTAGAGATACGAGATGCTGTGGGTTCAAACTCTTTGTTAGGACTGATTTGCAAAGGCAGGAAAAAGCAAGATATAGGTAAAACCCCAAAATTCCATGCATGCCTATGTCAGCATTGGTACAGTGACTCTGAAAGATATACAGTCACTATCTAGCTAGCCAGGCAAACTTTTCTCCAAGGACATTTCTCGTGTGAAAGATGTCTTGGGGCCCCTTAGGAAAATTACCAAGCAAGCCTGCCTAAACTACACACACTCTCCCCCACCCCCCAAGGAATGCGATGGCAGTGATAAGGATGTAGCCTACGTGCTTTTCACTTTGGAGGAAGCTTTGAGCTCACTAAGAGAGACTTTTTGCAGCGTTCATTGAAAAATTTGGATAACTACTTTGGTATTTGGCAACTTTGTGCTTGAAAATATCTGTTGAATTCCCTGAAGAAGACACTGAAACAGGAGGATATCGGGACCTCTGTTGAAGGAGCACTTATTCAAAATAGACTTAAAGGAGTCCTCCCTCTTAAACCTTTTGTATAATTAAGGAGGACTGATATTAATAAATGGGTTGTGCAGTATCTTTTGTGATATATTCAGAGATGATACTTAGATGTTTTTATGATTCTTTCTATGTATTAAGGCGTATATGATAAATAATATATGGTGAATAAATTGTAAAAATATATAACAAAAATATATATACAAACTATTTGAGATATTTTATAATCGTCTATAGCCTGCCCCCAGTGACAGATGCCCGAGTCTGTCAAAGGGTGCAAGTGAAACTGGAGGGCTGGTAACAGCCACCTGGGTTCCATCTGTTGGAAGGTGCTGGAAGGTGCTGGTGGCTCTGCATCAGCTGTTGGCTGTGAACTGTGACAGGCCTGCAGTTCATCTTCTGGCTTGCTGGCTTCTGCTGCTTCAGAGTTGGCTACACACAACTCCTTTTCTCCTGAGGAGTCCTCTCCAAGGAGCCTTCTCTCCTGACTGCCCCATGACACATGGTATGGATCCTTCAACCTCTAAAAGTATGGCTCAACTTTGTGGCTCTTGCCTTCTCTTCCCCTTCTCAGCACCTTTCTGCACCATCCACTGGGTCTCCACCCTTCCTAACCCAGGCATATCAGAGCAGAAGCATTGTGTGGTGGACAGGAGCATTTCTGTCACTGTCCATCTGAAGGTGATAGATAGGGAGAAAGTAATGGAGGCAAATCAACACTCAGCACCATAGCTTCTGGGAAGCTTCCTGTTAGGAAGGAGGCTGCGGCTGATGCAGAGCTACAAGAGAAATGAAAGTGGCATAAGCTGCTGTTCTTCCTTGGCATCAAGCTCTGGAGGAGAATAGTGTCAAGGAACTTCTGTGTCATTGCAGTGAGAACCTTTTTCAAGTGCAACACGATATGGCTAATCCCCTACTCATTTCCTGAGTTTAGAGCTTGTGGATCTGTGCTTTGGCAGTATTTAAGAACATAAGATAAGCCAATGTTGGATCAGGCCAGTGGCCCATCCAGTCCAACACTCTGTCACACAGTGGCCAAAAATACCAGGTGCCATCAGGAGGTCCATCAGTGGGGCCAGGACACTTGAAGCTCTCCCACGCCCCCCCCCCAGTACCAAGAAACAGAGCATCACTTGTCCCAGAGTTCCTACCTATACCTTGTGGCTAATAGCCACGAATGGATCTCTGCTCCATATGTTTATCTAATTCCCTCTTGAAGCCATCCATGCTTGTAGCTGCCACCACCTCCAGTGGCAGTGAATTCCATGTGTTAATCACTCTTCAGGTGAAGAAGTACTTGCTTTTATCTGTTCTAACCCGACTGCTCAGCAATTTCATTGGGTGCCCATGAGTTCTTGTATTGTGAGAAAGGGAGAAAAGTATTTCTTTCTCTACCTACTCTATCCCACGCATAATCCTATAAACCTCGATCATGTCACCCCTCAGCCATCGTTTCTCCAAGCTAAAGAGCCCCAAGTGTTTTAACCTTTCTTCATAGGGAAAGTGTTCCAACCCTTTTATCATTCGAGTTGCCCTTTTCCCAATGCTATAATATCCTTTTTGAGGTGTGGTGACCAGAACTGTGCACAGTACCCTAAATGTCACACCACTGATTTATACAGGGGGATTATGATACTGGCTGATTTGTTTTCAATTCCCTTCCTAATAATCCCTAGCATAGCATTAGCCTTTTTTATTGCAGTCACACACTGTCTTGACATTTTCATTGAGTTTATCTACTACAACTCCAAGATCTCTGTCTTGGTCAGTCTCTGCCAGTTTGGACCCCATCAACGTGTATTTATAGTTAGGATTTTTGGCTCCAATGTGCATCAGTTTGCACTTGGCCACATTGAACCCCATTTGCTACATTGACGCCCACTCGCCCATCCTCAACAGATCCCTTTGGAGTGCCTCACAATCCTCCCTGGTTGGCACCACCTTGAACAACTTCGTGTCATCTGCAAATTTAGCCACTTCACTGCTTACTCCCAACTGCAAATCATTAATGAACAAGTTAAAAAGCATCAGACTGAGTACTGATCCCTGTGGTACCCCACTGCTTACCACCCTCCGCTGAGAAAATTGCCCATTTATACTCACTCTCTGTTTCCTATTAATTAGCCAGTTTCTGATCCACAAAAGGACTTGTCCTTTTATCTCATGACTATTGAGCTTACTTCGGAGCCTTTGATGAGGAACTTTATCAAAAACTTTCTGGAACATCTATTGCGTCCTTTTTGTCCACATGTTTGTTCACTCCCTCAAAGAATACTAATCCTGAAGAACTGACCCTTCTCCTTAATTTTGGAGTAGTTATATTAAGGCTTCTGAGTATAATATTAAACCAGATGTTTAGGTAGTCTTTCTGTCTGGCCAGCTGTAATATAGCTATCTAAGCATTTATCAGGGCAATGACTAATACACCTTCACTAGCTTTAGTGAAATAAGGGAAGGAATCTGATTTCTCAGAGTTAGTTCTGTTCCTATACACTGGGATTCTAACCTGGAGTTAAATCCTGGTTTAGAATCTGGTTTTGTGATCTGAATATTATCTCTGGCTCTCCCAAATGTCTGCATTTGTACATTATGGTAACCAACGTTAGTGTCTTTCTGGGATTTTCCATTTGAGAAGGGACGGTGGATGAGTGAGGTGCATAAGCGTGCTACATCCCAGCTTTATTGTGCCTTAAAATGACATCTGAATGGTGGATTTGTACAGCTGTTGATAAAGAACACCTATGTCCTCATTGTGTCCCTTCGTGTTTGTGTTGGGAGGCTCTATTCTTTTCAAGTATATGTAAGTTGATGATATGACTTACTGGGGTCCATGTCTTCATACTTAGAAGTTATGTAAGGAGTTACTTTTGGCAGTTGCATGGGAAGTGAATTTTTGGAGGAAGAAAAGAATTCACTCACAAAGCAGATATTTGTCTGACTCAGAAGATGCTGTAAAAGTAGCGTGTAAAATATGTTGGTAACTCTCTCCTTCTGGTATTTTTTGGCAATTGTCACTCAGTACTGGGAGTGTATCTTGCCGGAGCAAATTTGCATGACGAAAATGTCATGTTTTGGAAATTGTTTTGTTAACATTCACAGCTTATACAGATCTGTTACCAAAGCACGGAAATCATCAATATTAATGCCAATGTTAGAATAATGATGGAAGCTACTAAATAACTTAAAAAAATGAATAGTGTGAGTCAAGTAGAATTTTGACATTGATACATAGTCATTGATCTTTGGTTTGTGTCACACATACAACCATTTTCATGTATAATGTACTTTCTAATCAAAATTAGGCATCCTGAGAACAACACTATAGAACTGCTTCAATTTTAGGGGTTCTGAAATCTGGTTCCAAGGAAGCATTTAGCCAGTGGAAGCCTTTAGTGTTTCAGTGTATAAAGAAAGTAAACACCTATTATTATTTTTTGTGGAAGTGGAGGGGAGGTTGTTGTCAAGATGTGGCAGTTTTGCATGCTGGTTATGGGGATAATGGCATTTCTGATTTACTCAAATTCTGTAAAATCCTCAGAGGGTAAAAACTACATGGAAGATGGTATAACAGTGGCTTTAATCCACATTTTTGAGCATTAACAACCAAGAGCAGATACATTGGGGGGGGGAATGGAAATTTGGGGGAGCACTAAAAACTCATGATGTGTTTTAAGACCAGTTTTTTTTCTCAGATTGCCTAGTGAAGATTTTCTATGTAAAATGATTAACATGATTAACATCATTTCTGTGTATACAGTAGTAGTCATAACATATTTCCAAAGATGTTTTTGTCCATGATAAATTTGTATCATGTCTTTGATACACTATTTAATAGTTCAGTGTTTCCAGTGTTAAAAGTTTAAATTGTTCCTTTTGTCTACTACATTGTTTGTATTTTGTATTTTTAACTTTTATTTTTCATACTAAGACACAGCTGCTAAGGTCGTATCGGGTGGGGTGGTTTGCAACTTTCTGCTATGAGTATATCCACAATTTTGCTTCTAAGCAAACTAAGGCCTTTATATGTCTCAAGTATGCTAAATACTGCATTTTTATATCTCAACTTATATATTATGCATCTTATATTATTAAAGCAATACAATGTTTTATTCGAAGAAGAAAATAATTAATGCATGCATCTCAGCTTTCCCCATGTTGTATTTATTTACTTTACAGTCGGCCTTTTCTTGCTGAGACTCAGAACAAGATAGTTAAAACCAGTGCAATAAGAGTACTATACCACAGTGTAACAGACATACAAACAATACAATAAAAATGGAGTACAACATTGAGAAAGGTGCTGGAAAAGAGCACAGTATGTACAATAAACCAGGATTACAAACCTGAAAGCCTGTTATGAAAAACAGAGTGAAAGCTGCCTAAAATTTCACAGACAATAGCTGCAATCCTGTTCAGGTTATAAAGATGCCATTCTGAGCCATTCCATTTGCACAGTCTGCTGTGTGAACAAATTGTGTGATCTTCCTGACCTTCTCATGCTGGCTGTTCCACCAAGTGGGAGACACAGCACAGACAGTCCCCCCTCTCCCATGGCTTCAATTTTGGGGGAAATTATAAATCCTTAAAAGTTGTTTGAGAGGACTACTTGGTAAGTAAACTGGAAATACTACTATTGGTGAGCTCAGTTTGCCTACCATTTTTTTCCTACCAGAGTAGAGATTACCCCTTTCATTGGGGCAAAAGTCCTATGTAATATTCTGAGTGATTTGTCTGGAAGAAACAATGTGACAAAGATATTTTCCTTAACTGTATCTACATTGCTGGTCACATGAGCAGGACTGGTTTGTACTTGCTTTGGTTTGCTGCACAGATTGCCTATAAAATTATATCTGTTGGATAGTCAAAACCTCCACCTGCTTTGTCAGTCAACATTACACCATGAATAAAGGCAAAGAATTCATGTCTGGTTTAGGACTAGATCATGCCTTCTATCTGGATGTTATTGCTATGGTGGTTCTGCAGAATGAAAGAAACAAAATAGGTAAGGGTGGTTTGTCAAGAGATAACTCATTTTAAAAAGATAGATTGCCACATAGGAGGTACTACTTTAGCAGTCTCTTGGGAGTCTGTTTACTTTCAAGGGCAACAGTAAAGAGCTCCATTTTCCTGCATCCAAACATCTCTCACCACGTTTCTGTTTGCAGTACCTATGACCTCTTTTTCTTTTTTTTTTGGAAGCAGTATGAAGAAGGTAGGTTACATGTCAGCTCTTAGCTGGTTCTGTGAGCTGGATCAGGACACCATATGGTCAAGAGACTGTAAGAGGAGAAGCAAAGATTCAAAGCACTCCTTGATGCTGACCAAGACTGTTCAGTATTTGCTAGCTCCCCAGACAGGATTTTTTCCCCTTTTATAGAAATTGTTTGCACAATAAGAAATTGATTTAGTTCTCTTGTCCTTTTTGGTGGCATCTCGGAGTTCCAGTAGCCGGCAATGAGGCTTTTATTTTTGACATTTATCTGGTCTGAGAAGTTCAGGACCTGTTGGAAAATAAGGTTTAGTTCATCTTTACCCTTAACCTTAAATGGATGTTCATGTACTAGGCAAATATGAAAGAGAAACTAGTAATTAATGGGTAGATCTTTTGAAGGAGCATTATTGTATGCTGAGCCCGCCAGCTTTTTGGACGCATGGAAAGAGTTCTCACCATGCTTCACTACATCTGTTTTGTTTGTCTCCAAACTTTAGTATTCTTAACTATAGTAGTACAAGGTTCTGATCCAAAGGGCATGCACTTGGAAGTTTCTTGCACCAAAATCAGTTAAATTGACTTCTAAGTAAATCTGTTATGACAAGAGGTTCCACTTTGACGTGCTAGTGGCTGAAAATAACCAGAAATAACTTTAACAAATAGAGACATTTTCATCCTTTCAAGATAATTACAGGAAGAGGGATAACAAGAGATATAACAAGTATATAAAAGGATGGCTTGAGAAAAAAAATGCTTAGAAAATTATTGTTTCTGGATTTCCTATTGGCCATACCAGTGAAATTAAGATATAGCAAGTTTAAATTGATGCTTTCCTCTCTGCTGCTCATGTATTGTAGTTTTAAGTCACAAGACTGTGAAGATAGTAGAAATAGACTATTCAAAGAATCAGGCAAGGGAAAAATTGGTATTACCAATGGACTTGATCTTGCCAATTATCTTCCAGAAAATAGCTATTTCTTGAGCGAAGATCCTGCACATAGGATCTCTTGAGACATCATGCCCATTGCTGACTTTTAACTTATCTTGGAGAGATACCTGTACTTCACTGATACACGGGTCTTAATGATGTACCAAGTACAGCTGTCCCCTCAGCTACTATATTACCCAGTACAGTGTTTCTGGGGCTCAGTAATTCTTACCAGCTTATATGAGACTTGCTCCATACCATGGGTTAATTAGAAGTGCTGAGCTGGGTAGGCAGCTGTGAAAGCTTGGACTAGGTGGGTAAATTTAAAATGGTCAAGAATGTTTGGGCTCCATCAGTGTCAATACAATTTTTCGAAAGGAAATTGGCAGTGGAGGAATCCAGCAAAATAAGTTAATGAGCATGACTTGAAGTGTCAGAAGCCTATTTTATAGAGAGGTTTTCAGAGAGAAAAAATGGAGAGATTATCCCCATATGAACACTTTTATAGGGTAACAAGCTTTGATCCAGACAAAGATAGAACATGTTTAATAACTGGAAGTTGAATAAAGATGAAGTTTTTTGAAAGAAGAGAAATTAAATATCTGAGCCCATCATGCTCATTCTGCAGCTTGATGAGGGCCTCAATTACAGTTACCACCAACCAAAAGATCCACATGACTACTGTATGCCCTGTGTGCCACACCATCAATCATACACATAACTGTTAATAAACAATATGTAACTATAACCTTTTTAATCACCAGACTACCTCTGAGCACACAGTGTATCTTGTCATACCACTGCTGCAACCGTGTGCCCTTTACTTCCTCCTCTGTCATCTTGCTCTCTCCCAGGTGTGGGGCTGCAGCTCCGTTGAGAGCAAGATGGCCAGAGTTACTCTCTCAGTAGCTCAGGTAGACCACAAGAAGGCAACAAGGGAGATAAAGGGTGCTCAGGCTTCCCACTTTAGAAGACTGCTTTGAGCCAGCCAGCAGCATTGCTGAGACTGTCTTCACAAGAAGTCTGTGCACCTTTACTTCCCTCTCCGCCTTTTTGCTCTCTCCCCAGGATGAGACACAGCAGCTCAGGCAAAATAATGAGGTTGCCAGGGCGCCTTGAGGAGGGAGAGCTGGCTGTGGATAAGGCGGAGTAAAACCACCACTGCCCCACTGTGGTCAGCTTGCTCTTTTCCTATGTGGCATTTACTTGGTCTTCTCTGTGACCAGCATGCCATTCTGGCAGGTGTGTGGTTGCTAGGATGAGAGTGCAGAGGCTGCAGGGAAAGGTGGAGGGCAGTTGGAGAGGACAGGCCCTTTAATTCCATCCCTGGCACAAGGCCCACCCTCTAGTCTCTGCAGTGATGGCAGTTTCATGATGCAAACCATAAGCCTTACTGGGCAATGGCATTGCCCACTTGCCTGAAACATGGGTAGGCACCATGTTGGTGAACAGTGGTCAGAAGAGCCACAGGTGGCATGCCGGAGTTACATGAGGCTGTGTGAGTGCCACTGATCTGAGCAATCTGCCACTGGTTAGGCATATTCAACCTAGGACAGAATTTTGGAACGGGGGATAAATTCTTTTGTCTTGCTTTTAGGTAAGATGTTCTTAATGGCCTGCTCTGGCTATGAGCTTAATGTTGAAAACTGCATATCACGAACAGGTTTCATGGATGTCAAATTGAAAATACTTACTTGGTCTTGGTGTGTAGTATCGGTGTGTATAAAGCTGAGGTTAGAATTTGAAATACATGGCCATCACTTCACTTTGCAATTTGGGCACTTAAAAATTTGGTGATGACTCCTAAAAACTGGAGCTGGCCTTTATGTATTTTAAATATTTTTAGTCCTTGACTGTGGTTGTGAAGTGGTAAACTAGTGTGTTGGTGAAGTGCTAGTGAACTGGCACTGCTGTCCACAGAAATGTTGCTGTATGAGACAGTAGAGAACTGCAGAGCATAATGGAGCAGGGCCCATAGAGTTTGCATGAAGAGGAGGGACACAGCAGCTTCCTTAACATTAGACACAGTAAGGACACGACTGCTGTGGAATTGATCCTTCACTGTTTGATGCATCTCATTGTCACCTTGTCTGTCCCTTTGTTGGTTTCTCACCACCTTCACTCCTTATCCTGGAATTGATTTGAATATGATTTATTTTCATTTTGATGACTGATTGCTTCTGTTGTGATTTATCGTGTTTTTTTTCTTCCTTTTCCCAATCCAGTTATTGTGATCACTCTAAGCCCTGCTCCCGCTCCATCCCAACGTGCAGGTACCAGAACTTTTTATCATCGCAGCTTGGATTTCTTGCATCATTTATTTATTTATTTAATGCTTCCTTCGACTGCATAGCATTGCCACTTGTGTCTGCTCTCTTCCAAGTGTGTGTCTGATCTTGCTTCTCTTTTCCCACTTTGGTATTCTCCTTTACTGTTGATCTAGCCTAACTCACCAAGGCAACGCAGAATGTCAGGCCTTGCATGAGAACATATTCTGATGGTCCACTGCAGTAGTTGCTTAGCACCTTTCTTTTCTGATGTCAAAGCACTTTATGAAGATGAGTAACCATGAAATTATCATGCTTCTGTAGCACCTTGAGTAGCTGCATCCTCCCCACACTATGTACATACGTCTCTTGTAGAATATGGAAGACATTTATATTGTATGTTGTTTTAGCAGATGCTTTTGGGAGGAAAGGCATTTTAGAAAGTGGACTGCATATAATGAAACTAAGTAACATTTCTCATGTGTGAAAAGTAATTGCCTCTGGAGTAGAACCCAATAGCAAACAGTTGGGGCTATTGAGTGCCATTTGATTTTATGGCAAAAGGACAAGAATGTCATCTTTGTTGATGGTAGCTATTACAGAAAGTTTAAGGAGTAAGTACAGTCATTCTCATTAGAATTAGAAAGGGACTTTAACAACTTGGGAATCCTGGGAGCAATCTTAAACTGCAGTTCTGTAATTAAAGATTTAAAATGATGTTTTATTAGCTTTTGCATGTGCATGTAATACAACTTAATTGCTACTTAAAACTCTTCTAGATTTAAATATTCAGATGAGAGAATGTTTTAGCTTTATTTTATAGTTGAACTTTTAATAAATAATTAATAAAAGAGCTGTACTGCATATTTGGTGCCGTCATCATCCTCGTTGCTAGTTTCTGCTTGATGTTATATTGAGTCTGCATTCTTACCGCTCTATCTCCTTGAGACTCCTGAATTAATCAGGTAATGTGCATCCTAGGATTTAAAGATTAGGAAAGGGGTAACACTGTCACTTTTAGGTGCTACCCTGGCTTATTGAATGTTCTCCTTGGCTTTTACAAATGGACTTCTAACCTTTTGCCATGAGATACTGTAATGTTGAGTTATAAAATAGCTGTTAATGTTTGGTTTTTCTAGCATCTTCAAGACTAGGAAATACAGAGACCAGCATGCCATCTTTGTTTAATTAGATTATCTTCCAGTAATTTCCAGCCTTTCTGCCCACTAGCTGCTCCCGTCTTACCGATGCATACTAGTACTATACCATTAGTTCTTTGCAGATGTCATCCAGTAGGATTTTCTTAAGTCTTTATTTTAAAAAATAAGCAGCAGACTGATTGTACAACTCTTAGATTTGAGTATATAGTTAGTTTTCTTGACTTTCCAGAGTTATTGCATCCACCTGAAATGCTCATGGTGCAGGAAGCTAAAGGTTGACCAAACCTCATGATGGTAAAAGAGCAGCTCATGGATGAGATTGTTTTGTTAGCTTGAGGGTGCACACAGATGGGGCTATAAAGTCCCTTCTGCGCTTCCAATTTTTTATTTTATTTAAAATGTTCAATTCTTATAATCTTTATTGTATAATTTAATTTTAGTTAATTTCTCCTGGTTTTGAAAGAATAGGAAGATCCTGGCTTTCCCTTTAAAAATATTTGTAGCAGTTATGGTTAGAGAGAGCAGTTCAAAAGAGTTTCTTTATAATCAGATTTAAAGCTAAATAAGAAGCCTACATTTTATGCATCCTGTTAATTTGGGGTGGGGATCATAGGGTGATATTGAAATTTTTGAGATTGGCAATTTGCACATGTAAAATATATTTCTCTAGTCTACAAAAAAAAGCATGCTGGCATGCCTTGTTTTCTAAAAATCAGTTTGAAATCCAGCACAGAGGACACTATGCTTAGCCCAAGTCTAAAAGCTTCCCTTTCTTCTCTTGAAGATGGTTTACTTGAGGGCAGTGCAAAAATGAATTCCACTGTGATCTAGTTACTCTCTATGCTTTTCCTTGGTACAGCCAGTGAATTTCTTTAGGATTACAATGGGTCACTGCCATTTTTCCACATGGGTAAATATTATGCAAGAGGAAATTCAGTAGGATACCTCCTTTAAGTAATGCACTTCTGAGCCTCCTGAGATGAATATATTCAGAATCAAAGAGACATGTGACTGCTTGCAGCCTGAATTCCAGAGCGATTCATGTATCTCACAGAATGGAAAAAATGAGTCCTTTTGGGATTAAAAACATTCCTGTTCCTCCCCTTTGTGTAAATTTATCCAGATTCAAAATCCTTTGTATTACAGAAGTCCTCACTCTTTTAATCACCAGTTTTAAAAATTCCCAGAACTGGAGAAAGGACCTAGAGGTATCTTGGTCTGATCTCGGTAATGTAAAAATAGTACTGATACAATGACAGACTTGAAACCTGCGAATTCATGCACATCTAAAAAAGCCCAAGCACAATATTCTGACTGGTAGATTTTTCTTTAACTGCGTACTGATACATAGGCCGTGGTCACACTGGTGGCTTGGCACAATATAGTGTCGCCTCTAATTGAACCGGTTGAAAGTCTTGCGGGGCATATCAGCCACACAGCACACCCTGCTGTGGGCTACCAATGGAGACATCCCGTGTTAAAGCATCCACATTATTGCAGCCCCTCAGCCACGGAGCGCGCTGCCAGTAAAATCTCAAAATTCATGTGCACACATAAGTGCACGTACATGTGTGCACATGTGCATATAGGCAATTAAAAAAACCCTCTCCCTAGTGGCAGAACGGATCTGCAGGTTCAGACTGCCAAATCCATTCTGCGCAGACTCCCCACATTCAGACATCTGGCCATGTGCAATGACTGCACAGGGAACCAAAAACAGACTGCACAGGGAACCAAAAACACCACTTGTGATGTGGTGCCTTTTAACTCGGCTCCAAGTTGTCCTGTGACAAGATAAGTATGGCTGGGGAACACCTGACAGATGTGGTTGTCTGACTGCACCCATTTGATCTGGAGGGGAGGAGTGGCTGTGTCAGGCCAAACTGCCCATGTGAACACGGCCCTAGTGTGCCACCATGCTACAACTATACGTAAGAAATCCTCACCTAATCTACTTGCAGACATACATTCTGAAAAGGTGGAGATTGTGACTGGAAGTAGTGGTAGAAGAGTTAGCTCAGTCTACAGAACTGTAGTATAACAAACTCCTCAGGAGTAGCCATCTAATCAAGGGTCATTTGGAATCTGAGGGCTGTACAGTGTGTGCCGTACAGGTTCAAGGCATCTTTTTTGGTAGCACATAGTAAGAGAAACTGCCTTTGTCAACAGAGCTTCTGATACGGAAAGCAAAGCAGATACACAATAAAAAAGTACTCTACTAGTGCTCTTCATCTGAGCATCTTCAGGTGGGTTTATATATCCTCTTGGGATACAGGCAACAATATAGTTTCGAAGGTCTTCACCAAGCATTGTAATTCTGCCACTTTTTAGGGGAGAGTGTGACTGTCTTTCCATTTGGGATAGGTAATAGTATGTTTTGGGTTAAAAAATGCACATGTGGGTTTTTTTTAAGAGGTAGAATGTGGTTGCTAGAAATAAAACCATCTCCGTGCTTCATGGCAGGAAAATAACCAGGAGCACAAACACACAGGCCCACATTTCTCACGTTGCCGTTCCTGCAGTCCAGTACCCCTACCCCTCTACAGATGATCATTAACACCTTTGTGTTGTGCTTCAGTTAGCTTTTTCATTCAGATATCACTACTGTCTTCACCTGCTTAGCTGGACCTCTAGATCACAAGAAGACAACAGTCAAAAGTCTGTAATTTCCCCTGGGAAAAGGCTGAAGTATTGGCAACTAAACTATAGGAAGCTGTGGAAGCTATTTGTTGAAATATCTATTCAATCCAGGCAACCATTTCTAGTGCCATTATTTCCAAAATTGTTATACTGGGTTTATGTCCCTTAACTTGAATCAAGAATGCTTTTAAAACTTATTTTTAAAATTTTCTTCCATCTAATTAGTGAAACATTAGGTTATAGAAAGAGTTAATGCAAAGCTATTCACGTTTCATATTTTTCGTTAAAATATGCACCATGCATCTGATTTCTTGATTTAGTGGACAGATCTGATATTTTACACAACTTGTACGGTATATTTCCATTGTATGTTGTGTGAATTGCCCGTAGGGACTATTGAACAAGGTTGTTGAAGCATTTAACATGAAGTTAGGTAGTGTATGGCATATTTTTACTTGGTACGGGGCTCTGGCCCATGCCAGTGATACAACATGGGGAATAAACATTTCAAATTGTACAGAAGAAACCCATATGCAGATAAAGTGTGTTATGAAACAGCATGACATTGTCTTGATTTATATAATTCCTTCCATAGGGTTGGATTTTTAGCTGTAATTAAGAGATTCCCCTACTTATATAGAGAGAGACTGAGCTAGCTTTGTAGCTGAAATTGTATGCCCCATCACTGTGTTCCTTGTGGTGATACCATGAGAGGCTATGGGCCAAGATAAAAGATAATCTATCAGATGCCCAGAGAGTTTAGAAATTTCCATATTATGCATATTTTAGTCATTACAGATTGAAAAGGTAACCTAAAGCAAGATGCTTTCTTCGTCTTGTGGTTTTGTTGTTAATCCCCCCCTTTTCTTGTTTAAATTGTCAAAAAGAAATATAAAAGCAGAACCTGAAATCTAACCATAGCTTCTTTCTGGTCTGCAAGTGTTCTTTGGCTTCCACTCTTCTTCATACCTAAATTTTCTTGCACATTTATTTATTTATTTATTTGGTTTGATTTTTAAACTGCCCTCTCCCATGGGACAGGGCTCAGGGTGATGTACATCAGAAAACTATATAATTATGACCAAAGGTTTAAAATAATAAAAATACAGCAATAAATAACCTATAAAATAGCACTAGACTGCCAGAGTATTCCACTACCTCATTTTGGGCGGTGGGGGGAGCAGGAGTTGCCAACCAGATGGAAGACCATCACCGTTCTCAATCAAACGCCTGGCAGAAAAACATCTCTGCCTTAACTTTGATGTCAGTGCATGTCATCAATAATATGGATTTTCTGGAAAAATTAGGATTGGGATTTTTTCTGTAAAATCGTCTAATGTCCTAAATAGAACATAAACTGATTTAGCATGTTTATTTTGACTTGTGTGTAATAATTTTATGTCCCCAAAGCAGCAACCACTTGAACTGATATATTTCTTTAGGAGAAAACAAACAAACAAATCAAGTGTGGTTTAAATGTTACACTCAAACAAATTCAAGCTTTATGTGGAATTTTATAATGGAATAATACTTGTTAAAGATTCTGTGTGCTTCCTTTATTGGTTGGGGGGGGGAGGACTGAAATCTACTGTCACAATAATTTTAGCACACCCAAAGAACTGTGCATAGTATGGCATAAATATGATTGTCCACTCATCTATTTCAACAGAATTCAACTCATTCACAGTTGTCACTGGGGCACCTTATCACTTTTTAGTTCTCCAACAGATTGCTGATGACAAAATTCCTTCTATCATTCGATAAATAAGGAATTCAACTTTTGATTTTCTTTTGATTTGCAAAGCCTATTAGGTAAATTCATAACTTGATTTTTTATTTGGATTGCTATATGTATTTGTGGTTGTATCCCCCACCAGTTTATAAAACAGTAAAGCATACGTGTACTGTCTTAATTCTTAGGAATAATCACCTTAAAAAATCATTACCGCTTTGAAACTGGCAAGCTTGCGAAATATTGTACTGGCAATACAATTGAATAGAAAGAGACTTCTAGGTTCCGGCTGAGTGTGACCAGGTATTTACAGGCTGTGCTCTGCCATGGGGAAGGGGTTTTTTTTGCTGGTTTTAATTGGTTTTAATTTTACTATTATCTTGTTTTTAAATCTTCCCCCCCTCCCTTTGGGCAAGGGGGGAGAAAGGAAAAAAATCTTTTTCTCTTTTTATAAGCGAGAAACTGTGCTAAGCTATTCATTTGCAGTGTCTAGTTAGGCCTCTGACTATAGATAATTTACTGTTTCTGAAACCTCCTTTCTCCTGATTAGTCCTACACACATTCTCCCCCCCCCCCAATGTGAAAGATTTATTGGCTTTTGGTGGGAGGTAGGGTGTGGCCTGGAGGGGAAGAGACTAGCTCAGTCTGGCTACCTTACATACTTTTATAGATTGTATAAACTGGGCGAACAGAGCAAGCCTTATATATATTTATTTAAATATCCAGTCAGATACTGGGTGGTGCAGCTTTAATATAGGAAGTTCTCACAGGTATTCTAGTTTTCCTCTTAAGATTGTTTAAACATTTTTGAAGCACTTTTAAGTGATCTTAGCTGCCCTATTTAAATGTAGGGCTAATTGGTTGTATTTTGATTATAGTGTATAGATTTATATTAGTGTTTAATAAAATGGGTAAAAAGCAGCCCTGCCGATTTGATGATGACTTTAACATGAAACCAAAACAAAGCAAACTAGATGACTTTTTTATTAGTGTTTCTCCGATTTCTTTAAAAAATAGATTCGACCCTTTAATGTTGCAGAGCTAGGTGGAGGCTGAGAAACTTGACAGATCTCCCTCTCTGAACCAAAATGATTCATTTATCTCAAAGGGGAGAGATGACATGGTAATTTCAGATTAGAGCATTGGAAAGAGGCCCCAAGATCTCAGTCTGTTGGTGTCGCTTATAGCAGAGCACACTGAAACTTATCTGTAAGAGGCCTGAGTTTATTACAAACTACCTTCTCAAGATAAAACCATTGAATCAGTAACAATCATTACAAAGACGCAGGAAGTTCCTTTATTCAGATATGGCTAAAAAGAATGTAACATCCAGTGAAAGGCCTTTATATAACAACGATATTAAGAAAAGGTCCTGTCCCCCTTCTCTTTCAAAAAAAATAAGAATGAGCGCCAGGTGAATAATCTTCAGATTGTAGTGATTGTTTTCCCCTTTAAAGGAAGATTGATAAACTGGTGGGGAAAGTGGAACATGAAAAAGCATTTGTCCTATTTGTTGTATATACCAGTTTCCTCTATTAATTTAAAATTTACTGAAAAGTTTCAAAGGCTAATCTGGGTGGGGGGGGGGAGATACGTTAACTTTCTACTCATATATCCCAGCAGTGATGTTCAATAAGGCCACTTATTTTAAAAGGCACAATCCAACTTTCAGATTACTTGTTCAATCCGATTAAAAGGTCACTTATCAAGTCTACCCCACTTAAGGACAGAAAAACTATACACTCAAAGAGAATTCAGGCTTCTACTAAGGATAGATCCCTGATAGAATTCTCACCAACTAAAAAAGTCCATGCTCATGAATCAGATTATGTGAGAGCTTTAGTCAACCAGATGAAGCCAAAATCTTCCCACCTCTGCAATCTCCTCTAAAAGATAACGGATACAGTGAATATTTTAAAATTGTTGGGGGGGGGATCAAAGGACATTTTTCTGCCCTCTATGTTTTCCTGGTGCTATAGCAATACTCTAAATGTTATGAAGCATTAGGAGGAAAGCTTAAGTTGCCAAAACATATTCCTTAAAAAGCATCAAATACACACTGTTTCAAGCCCCAGTTTGAATTCTCAAGAGCCAGTGAATAAGTATAAGAATTATCAGTTTGACTTGGCTTCTGAAGTGCTCTTTGTGGGTCTCTAATGTCCATTTTAGTTTTACTCAGAAAGTGAGCTTGCGGCTAAGGCTCATGGTTGGATCCAAAGAACTGAGCGGAACTCACTCATGGAAAAGATCCTTATTTATTGACTGACTTAATTTATATCCCATCTTTCTCTCCAATGGGGACCAAAAGCAGTGCACAGCATTCCCCTCTCCTTCATTTTTACCCTCACAGCAACGCTGTGAGGTAGATTAGGCTGAGAGAGTGTGACTGGCCGAAGGTCACCCAGCAAGCTTGCATGGCAGAGTGTGGATTTGAACCTGGGTCTCCCAGATCCCCGTCTAACCACTACCCCAGACTGACTCATGTTTTTTTACCCCTCTCTGTCTCTTGCAGCCTACTGTGCAAAAGATGCTCCTGAAGGTCAGGGGGCCCTCAGGAGCAAATGTGACAGGCCTTTTCTGCAAACTGAGGGGACACACACAGCCTCCAATGATTTTGGGGAAACTATGGCTGTGATTACACACTAAATAATCCACTTTCAATTCATTTTCCAACTAGATTTTGCCAGTTCACACAAGTAAAATCCAGTTGGAAAGTGGATTGAAAGTGGATTATTTAGTGTGTGTCGTCACAGCCTAGGTTTGTTTTAAGCTATAAAACTTCTCAGTTACCAGGTTTCTAAAGGTAGCAGTGTTAGAGGGTTTGGGTTTGCTGCTGTGAGGTAAGTTTTGTGGCGAGCAAATAAAATAGGGAGATCACTGAGACAGGAATCTCTCTATATAATAATTCTGTTTTGGTCATGGACTCTCCTGAACATTCCACATGCTCCCAAATCAGTTGGCTCCCTGATCTGTCACTCAGAAGCTGTCCCTATCCACTGGCTGCATTGCCTGAGTCTGGCCTCCAATATTCTAAACAGTTTGCTGTTCCTCTCCCCCCAATAGCCAGTTGGAACACAGAGGTCATTTGCATATGCGGCCTGATTGGCCTTTGCCTATAACATTCTAAACAGTTTGCTGTTGCTGTTCGGAGTCATTCAATGTGTCCTGAGGTAAAATACACATCTCAGTCTTCCCTTAAATGGTCACTGTAGTTGCCAATCTCCCTGTGGGGCCTGGAGATCTCCCAGAAATCACCGTGTTCCCCAGCCACAGCACATCATTTCCCCTACAGAAAATCTCTCAGCTATTACAACTGATCTCCAGATGACCAAGATCAGTTCTCCTGGAGACAATTGGCTGCTTTGGGCAGTGGACTCTATGGCACCCTCCGCACCCCAAACCCTGCCCTCCCCAGGCTCTTCCCCTCAAATCTACAGATATTTCCCAACCCAGAGTTGACACCCCTGTAACTGGCTATGGAACCACTTTCCAGACCCTTGGAACCCAGAAGACATGGCATAGATGCTTTTCTACCTTAGCTGCCACTGCATAACCTCAAATCAACATAAGTCAGGGGTGGAGGGAGCCATACCTGTTACCATGAGGCTGTCCTCCCATACTACCCACTTGGGGCAGCAAAATGACTTGGGACAGCCCTGCCTTATAGCTAAACAGAAGGAAATAAACATGGCTTGCCTCCCTCTATTTTCCCCTTCCCTCTGCTGCCCCACCAGCCACAGCCGGGACACTCACCTGGAGCTTCCTTCTAGAGCTCGTTGTATTTCTTCCCACAACAGGCCTTACTCCTAGTTGTATATAAACAACACAGAAGATTTATTTATTTATGAGTTGGTTTCAAAGAACATACCAGCAGCAGGTCTCTAGATAGAGGGGAAGCCTGGCTGAGGCACATAAATTTAAGCTTGTTATGGCTTCAGAGTGTTATTTAAATTTTATTTAATTTATTTCAGGCACAAACAGGCTTTTACTGACTAGCCACTTGGTTGGATCTTCTCACAGATGCAGGATCCACCCACACCAACCTGTCCTTTCCCAAGAGTCAGACTAAATGGTACAAGGGCTGCATGCTCCCAGAGACAGGCCTAACAATTGAGTACTCTGTTCTCTCTCAGAGGTAGAGCTAAACCACTCTGCCATACTACCAAGCTGTATCTCTATCTGCTCTTTTCTGAGCCAGACCTGAGATCCCACTGCTCTCTGAGGCAGAACTGCTGTGCTTCCCTCCAACATTTCATCCCCCTTCTGAAAAGTGATTGGATGCTGGAGCAGCACTCCCACAGGTTCACATGAGTGGCTGTTTTTCCCTTCAGGGTCAGGACAGCCTCCTGTCCAGTCACAGTGGGATGCAGCTTAAATGGGAAATTATGGGCCCTACTTTTGCAAGCAGGAGCCTTTCAATCCATACTATAATCTTAACAGAGAGTGAGATGTAATAATTAGTGGCCAACTTGGACCAGAGGGGCTTAGTTCAAGTCTTTCTGGGTGAACCTAAGCTAGTTGCTCTCTGTGATGTCAGAATAAATGGGAGAAGGGGACTGTGTGTGCCACCCTAAACTCCTCAAAGGAAGGGTGGGGTACAAATGAAGAAATAATAAAATCTTTCAGTACTGACACTATCTTAGTCATCCAGTATTTGACACAAACTGGTTCGGCAATTGCTAACATTTTGGATGGTCATATTCATTTATTTCTTGGATCTTTCAAATATGTCAACAGACAGAGTTTAGGCTCCAATACCAGGTGAATTGAATTGTTGAACATATATAACCTCATTCATGTCCAGAGCCCTTTGCTCTGTCAGAAGTAAGAAATAATTTTTGCTGCCCACTCGGCTTTTTTCACTACCATTTTTTAACACTGAGATCTTTTTAAGGGATCTGACTATTTTGAGTGCCTAGAATCCTAAGGCAGATGTACTCAGGAGCATTGTTCCCTCTAAGCTGAGTTAGTGTGAGCTAGCTCACAGTTTTTTAGCCTCCGGCTCACAGTTTTCTTGTCTTAGTTCAGGAAGGATGGCTCCAAAGCGAACTAATTTATGCAGTAGCCTAGAGATGTAAAAGTTCCGGAAATTTTGAAACTCGGGGGAAAAACTTTTTCCCAGAATTTTTTTGGGAAAAATGGAAATTTTCAGAAAAATTGAAAAAAATGCTACACTAGCATTTCTTTTGTCTTTTCTAGATTGAAAGTCATTCTGTTACTTTAGGAACATAAAATATGACTATGGACATTTTTACTTGGCATGAAATTATCACAACTAGCATATTAAAAATATAGTGTATCCAAACAATTATTACAAACAGAATACCTACCCACATGCAAAAACAAAACTGAAACCTTTTTATTTTCTTCTGACAATAGCACCTCCTAAAGGAAGAAATGCATCTTGTTCTTGCATTGGAGAGTTCAGTTTGTAACCTAGGACTTGCTTGTCCTCAGTGTACAGAAATTAGATAAATCTGATACCATATATATATATTCTAGAAATTATTTGGAAAATATTTGAACACCTTGTCTTAAAATATTTTATTCATTATGTTAAAATAAAATGTTCCATAGTCAATTTTTTTCTTTTCTTTTTTCAATTTTTCCAATTTTTCGGAAAAAAACAAAAAAGGCTTCAGGAAAAAAACTTGGTTTTTTTCTGAATTTTTCTGTTTTTTTTCCTGGGCCTTCACATCTCTACAGTAGCCACATCACTCGCTCACAACTTTAATGCCAGTAGCTCACAAAGTAGAATCTTTGCTCACAAGACTGCATAGCTTAGAGGGAATATTGCTCAGGAGTCGTGAATCTTAGTTCATTAAGGGCACTTAATAACATTAGGCACTCCTGTTTGCAGACTGCTCAAATTCCATAGTTTTCATTGCCATTTAAGTAGCCTGTGTGCAGGACTGCAGCTTCAGATACCCAGTTCCCTATAGTTTCAGTATTTCCTTGAAACTTTGTTCTAGCAACAAGATGCTGTTGTATAGATAGACATTATTCATTCAACAGAATGTTGGCAACACTTATTTTGTTCCTCTGGAAACAACATGGAATCGATTCTTCCAGTCCTTGGCTAGCTAGTTTAACCCTCAGGGTATGTTCATCTGGTATTTCCTTCTGAAATCATTACATCATATGATATTCTTCTTGTTTCTTTCTTGTGGACAAATTAATAGCTTAGTGTCACTGAACTTGAAGTTGCAGTATAGGAAGCTTATATGGAGGAAGGCAAGAGTATGCCAAACAATTTCAAGATTTCCAGTGTACTTTGCCTTTCTTAAAAACAGCTAATTATAGAAGCCCTTCAAGCTTTCTGAGGTCAGTGAGTAATTTGCAGAAGTATTCCCATCTCCTAAATTCATAATATTGTAATTTGTCCTTCATAGCAAAAGATGTTTAAAAACAGGGTAGACTGGAGGCACAGTATCTAACATGACTCGTGTATTAAACCTGGTTTCAAGCCTAATTAAATGGTACTGGTTTAAAGAGAAGCCTTGCGTGGGCATGCCAGCTGCTGGAACTGGGTAGTTCTCTTAGCTTTACCATTACCTTCACAATAATCTCAACTGATCTCTGGAGGGACAAAGTGTGCAGGTCTCCTGTGCCTACAGGTCTGTCTGTCAAACTACCTGGCCTTGGTCATTCAGAGTGAGTGGAGTAAGCAATGGGTTATTATGCCACATAGCGAGAAAAGCTAGCTCATCCAAAATATTTCTGGTGCCCATCAGCTTTGACAGCTGCTTCTTTTTCCTTTGTTTCTGTTATGTGTGCCCATTTAATGGAAACTGCCTGCTTTGCTCTGCCTCTGTCTTTGTTTTTTGTGTGTGTGTGTTCTTTCCCCACTGTGTTGTTTTACCTCCAATTTAACCTTTTCAGTCAAATGCTAAAGGGATTGGCCTGTTCCGCAGCATGTTTTTCTCATTAATTGTGGTTCTCTGTTTGCAGATGGAGGCAGGTAGTTTGCATGATCAAGGAGAGGAGTAGCATGCAGGCTTCTTGGATTGAGAGCTAGAGAGTGGACAAATATGCTGTAGAAATATGTTTGAACTTCACACATCATTACTCTTCTTAGATGTGAGGAGAGGGGTGGGTAGTAGAGAACTGGTGGAGAGGATTGACACTAGGTATGCTTTGCCATATTTTCACAAATTCTAAAATTCCTGCATTAATGCCTCAGACTGAGGGCTTAGTATCCTTACTTCCTCCTGTTGTTTTACGTAGCATGCTTGGTGTACTCTCCGCATTAATGGTGGGCATGCCTGTTGGATTCCATCTTTGCACTCCAGAGGCCTCCACCCTAGGAGCCGAGCCGTGCAGGGCAGTCCAGTTGAAATCCTGATTCACACAATCCCTTAATCGTGCATAGAAGCATGAATAGTTTGGAGGTTATGCTAATTGATTCTGGTAAGATTTATGAAGAAAGCAGAAGCTTCAACCCAAGAAGATGATCTGAGCTGCTTTGTGTTTGTAAAGCTCAAGAGCCAATGTGATGTAGTGGTTAGAGTGTTGGACTAAGATCTGGGAGATCCAGGTGTGAGTCTTCTCTGCCATGCAAGCTTGTTGGATGACCTTGGACCAGTCACAGTCAGCCTAACCTACCTCACAGGGCTGTTATGAGGATAAAATAGAGGAGAGGAGAACACTGTAACCCACTTCAGGTCCTCATTGGGGAGAAAGGCAGAGTATAAATGAGTAAATGCTCCTTTAGGGCTACATCTTGCAAGTTCAGAGCTCTGTTAAGGATTGTGAATCCAGATGAAATGTGTGTAATTCACACAACGTGCCCTGCTTTTCTGCCATTCAAAGACTTGGCTCTGCTTTTGATTCTGAGAACTGTTTCACGTATTATAAAAAAGGCTGTAAGAGGAAATGCAAGTCATTTTCACATATTCCCCCAATTCTGTTGAATTGTGCAATTCTGGGTAATTTTTGAGAGCCACATTTCACTTACGCTGAGGCAAGAAATAGAAGCTGGGTTATGCTTTTTCTTTTCTGTTTTCTTGATAATTTATGACCAATTATCAATTGGACCAATGAGCCAGTTTGGTGTAGTGGTTAAGTGTGCGGACTCTAATCTGGGAGAACGGGGTTTGATTCCCCCACTCCTCCACTTGCACCTGCTGATGTGACCTTGGGTCAGTCACAAGTTCTGGCACAGCTGTCCTTGAAAAAGAGCAGTTTGTGTCAGAGTTCTCTCAGCCCCACCCACCTCGCAGGGTGCCTGTTGTGGGGAGGGGAAGGGAAAGGAGTTTGTAAGCCGCTCTGAGACTCCAAGTGAAGGCCGGGGTATAAATCCAATCTCTTCTCTTCTTCTTCAATCCTGCAACAAGGATACCTTAGATCTCTTGCTTCAGTGAGCAGAGACACATTTTATGGGCTGTAGATATCAGATTGCCCTGACCTGGATGGCCCAGCCTACCCCAGTCTTGTCAGATCACAGAATCAAAGCAAGGTTGGCCCTGGTTAGTATTTGTTTGTTTGTTTGTTTGTTTTGGCCCCCCAAGGGGATTTTTAAAATTGCTTTTCTAATAACTACAAACAGAAAATTAGGAAAGGGAAACTACAATCTAAGGGCGAAAGTAAAGAAAACCCTCTAAAAACCCAAGAGATGGTGATCATACATACATTTGCAAAATTACCTTTGAGCTTAAACACAAGTTAACTTTAAATATTTAGATATCCATCAACAATTCTAGTTTCATAAAAAGACTGTAAAAAGATATACAATATACTTGTTTTAGATACTCCAGAGTAGATTAACAATCTATTTCCCCCCCTTTCTGTGTCTCAATTGATAGCTTTGTTTGGAGGCAGCAGCCCCCAACTTAGGGTCAGAGTCTTCTTCGGAAGATCCAGCCTCTCCTTCTTCTTCGCTTTCTTTGGCAGCATCGGTCGCACCTTCTCCTGCTGGGCTGCTATGTTGACGCAAAAACTCGCAAGCCTTTTCAACAGAGTCAATCCTTTCTTTTCCATTTGCGTATCTAAAGATTAATCCCTCCGGTGTTAGCCATCTGTGGCCCTGGTTAGTATTTGGATGGGAGAGCGTCAAGGAAGTCTAGGGTTGCTATGCAGAGGAAGGCAGTGGCAAACCATCTCTGTTAGTCTCTTGCCTTGAAAACCCCATGGGATCACCATAAGTCTGCTGTGACTTGATGGCAATTTACACACACATGGATAACAGGTTGACATCTTCCTATAGATGGGCATAGGTATATCATGTACCTTAGCTACAACCTGTATAGAAGTACAAATGTTTGCCTGCCTTATCCATACCTATATGTGACAAGGCAATTTAAGTTCAGACTTTGACATTTTTTTCAGCCAGAAGAAATTGGTCCTTGCAAAGCTCCTTTAATCCTATGTGTATGCCTATCAAACAATGCATCTCAAAGAAATACTGTCTACATTTGAGGGATGCATGGTAGGAGAAAACAGTTGATAAGTTCTTGGGAGACTTCAGAACAGATTCTTAAATGATGTAAATGTTGCTGTTTATAGAGTCCTTCTACTTGACAAAGTGTTTTACCATGTTGTCCTCAACTATTCCTAAGAATGTTCCTGTTTTTGTAGGTAAAGGACCTCATACATGGAGAAAGAGAGAGAGAATGCTTTATGCAGCCGCAGAGGACCACACTCTGAGTCCTGGGCATAGGCAGGATGAGAACACAAGTATTCCAGATCCAATGCTTAGTACAGTGTATTTCACTGGTAAACATTTGCCGTAGCTCCAGTTAAAAAAGAGGTTGATATATACCGGTCCATTGACTACACTGGTGTGTTAGAGGTTCTTAAGTAGCCGAGCCATTACCTGTACTGAGTCATAGACAAAATCCTATCTGCCCTTGCATGAGTTGACAAATCAAATCTGCTCCCCACAGCAGGCAACTCATGCTGCTACTGTTAGGCAGTGTGTATCTATAGAGAGAAATGCAAGGGCTGAGTGTCAAAATGTTCAACTTTACATGTGGCAACAGGTTCTACAGAGTGCAGCTAGAAGTTAAGTTTTGGGAATGAAGTTCACTTTGCTGACAAAATTCTGATAAAATTTTGACCTCTATAAGATCAGTGTGGGGAGAAGGTATAATTATTACGCTGACTTCTTAGGAGATCTTCATACCGGCTGCCCTTTATATTGTGGCATTGTAGGCATTTAGATTTTTGTTGCTGAAGGCTTTCACGGCTGGAGTTCATTAGCTGTTGTAGATTTTCCGGGTTGTCTGGGGGTGGTCTTGGCATTGCAGGACCTGATGTTTCACCAGTAGCTGTGACTGGCATCCTCAGAGGTATAACACAGAAAGACGGAGTGCTTCCTGTGACAAGAAAGTGCGGTTCACATATCCGTCTTGCACAGTCTACTAATGTTTTGATTATGCCTCTTTTTTTGCCGAGGGTGGTAATTGGAGTTTTTGTGTAAATAACAGTTGTGTGAGTTGGTTTTCTGTAGACCTTGTGACCTAATTGAAGGTTAGCTTAGCAGTTTCTCAACGATGAACTAAATCATCTGAACCTCGCACTTCAAGCAAATGGCTACTCCAAGAATGAAATCAGAAGAGCAGTTAAACCAAAGGTAAAACAATCTCCCACAGGAAAAGTGTTTTTGCCATATATCAAAGGAATCACTGATCAGATGGGAAAATGTATGAAAAAACACAACCTACAAACAGTATTCAGACCCACCAGAAAAATACAACAGATGCTACAATCGGCAAAAGACAGAAGAGACCCCCTAACTTTTGCAGGAGTATACCGCATACCATGGCGTTGTGGACAGGTTTACATCGGGACCACACAGAGTAGCATTCAGACAAGAATAAAAGAACATGAAAGACATTGCAGACTTGGACAACCCGAAAAATCAGCAGTGGCTGAACATAGCCCAACCCAAACAGGACACAGTATTTTGTTCCAAGACACTGAAAGGCTGGATTCCAATTACCATGTCAGATTACACAGGGAAGCCAATGAAATTCATAAATATAAACACAATTTCAACAGGAAAGAAAAGAGTTTAAAAAGAAATAGGGTATGATTTCCTGTCCTGAAAAACACAAAAGGCTCTACATCTGACAATAGCACTACAGATAAGATTAGAATTTCAACAGTCAATCCATATGCAAAAGAACCTCCTCAGGAAACAGGAAACCTCAGGAAACAATCCAAATGCAAAAGAACCTCCTCAGGAAACAGCCAATCCATATACAAAAGAACCTCCTCAGGAAAGCTCCTCCATTATCATGTTTCACAGCCTGGGGAACTCCTACATGATAATTTTTCAGCCCTACCCCACCTTCCTGAGTACATATAAATGACCTGCCTACCATTTTTCTTCTCACCTTGACACAGAGAGTACTCCGTCTTTCTGTGTTATACCTCTGAGGATGCCAGTCACAGCTACTGGTGAAATGTTAGGTCCTACAATGCCAAGACCATGACCAGACAACCCAGAAAATCTACAACAGCTAATTTAGATTTTTGTTTTAAAATTGCAAAGTTGTCCTTTTCTGTAATATCAGTCAGACTGATGGACCCATTGGTATCTGACAAAGGGAGTCTTGACTCTCCAAAGCTCATACCCCCAAAAATCTTGTTGGTCTTGAACATGTTACTGGACTTGAATCTAGCTGTTCTGCCAGCATGGCTACCCTCTGAAACTGATCCACTCTTACTATACTGAAATGCAAAAACAAACTAGCAGTGATCCTACAAAGTGTGTTTGAATTTACTGAAATGTTATATAGATGTTCTTCATTACTATCATGCATGAATTTAAGAACAGTCCAAGTTGCTCTAATACTTTTGAAAAATAGAATGAACAAGACGGGGACCCGCGATATTCGCGGGGGGGTCCTCCCCCCCCTTTGCCGGGCTCGGCGGCAGCGGCGGCGAGGCCGGTCCTCCCCCCGCCCGCCATATAATGGGGCCGAAATTGACATTCGGCTGGCGGAAAGACTCCCCAATCCGCTTGTACTGCCAAAATGGACACGCGGGAGTCTTTCTGCTGGCCGAAATTGATTCTGCCCAATTCGGCCGCCAGCCCAGGATGGAGCCTGTGGGGCTGCTGACAGGTGGGGAAGTTGTGGGGCCTTGGTAGGAAGTCGGGGGGCCGGGCCCCAGAATGCTTCAATGTAGCTACGGGCCTGCTTATCTCCTAGAGTTACTACTCCTTTATCTCTGTGCATCATGCTGGGCTTTGGGCCTGCACAGAGCAACGGGTTTAGAAATTATTTAGGTACTAGAACCTCTTCCCCTCAGAAGGTCAGGTTCAAACCAAATGTGCCCCAGTGGGAGGACTCATCCGTTGCTTCTCAGTTCCTTTTGGTTTGCTGCAGCAAAAGCAAAGTTAAGGAATGTTTTGGATTTTTATCTCTTTATTCTTTCAAACTTACAGCCAGGATCTAGAAAACTGTGAAATTAGATCTGAAACCCACTTTGAAATTGCTTTTTCAAATAGAAACTTCCAACTCCATCTCCTATGCTACAGGGCAAGCTGTTTTTGAAAATGAGGAAAGTTTCAAACATGATTTGTAATACGGCATTGTTCAAAGAAGTAAAAAAAAATCCCACTGTGCTGTATCAAACTCCTTGTAGCTCTGCATCTCAGCCCAGATCTTTAGCTCGCATGATGCATGGCATTTTAAACTGTTATACATGGTTGCCACAACTAATCTTACTTTCCTGATCATGTTAGATTAGAAAGGTGGTGGTGGGGGTTTGCAAACATTGAGATTGTGGTCATTTGCTGAGTACCCTGTGCAAAATTTGGAGCAATCATTTTTGAACCAATGTTGCTACATGAATGCATCCCTCTTTTTCAAGGAACAGGAGAGATGCTGGTGTGTGAGAGGGGCCATGTGATACCTGAGTGATGCAGTAGCTGCATTTCTCAAATATGTGTCTGCAGCTTTAAAGGGATAGAAAAGTTTTGTTCTATTAATGACTTCTGTTGAGGAACTTTGTTGTAGTCATGAGAAGACATGAGAAGGAAGCCATAGTCACTACAGGCCCTCAGCATTGCTGAGGTTTATGGAGAAAGATGGAGGGGGGCAGTGTCTTCATTTTACATGTAGGCAAATAGTGTCATTGGACGATATGATTAAAGCAGCATTAGTACCTGTAAATGCTGGGAATGATCCATGCAGGCAGGAGTATCAGCTCAGCTATTACTTTATATTTAGTTTTATCATATTGTCCAGGGTTAAGATAATTGGCTGAGGACTGGCATATCAGTTTATTGCATCTGCCAAGTGCTTTCCCTTTCCTCCTGTTCTTGAGTTCAGACTTTCGTTAAAGCAACCTGGTTAACACATCAGATGGTAGCTGGAAATATAAAAGATAAAGTGGTTTAACATTATTGCATGTATTGTACTGGATCTAACCATTCAGCTGCTAACCATTGTTACTAAGACTGTGGAGCATGACATCCTGTGTAGGTGTGCCTGTAATGCTCCCAGCATAATGTGGCTTCCTATTCCAGCCCTTAAGGGTTCCCTGTTTAGATTTATGACTCATTTTAAGACAAATGGTTCTCCTTACAGTGCTTCTTTCTGCTTGGACCTAGCTCTGAGCGCCTTCTGACAAAGTTGGAAGAGTATTACAGGCCCTAGCTTGGAGAGCTTTTACATTGCCTGGTGCCAGGCAAGTTCTCTTGGTCAAGAAAGTAAGGAATATGGCTTCATCCCTCAGTCCTTCTCTTGGCAAGAAGTTGTTTTAGAAGCTGTTAAAATGGGCTTAATTTTAAGCCAAACCATTTCCCCTCCTGATCCCTTGTTCTGTTTAGACTTAATTTAGGACCTGTAGTTTCTCTGTACAGAATCTGTGTAGACCTCCTCAATAGCTAAACAGAATCACTGGTGCCTTCCCATCCAGCATTCAGCACAGTAATGCAGCATCTACCCTGTCTATTATCCCTACTTGTTAATGCTGCATGCATAGTATTGGCACCCTGTTTGGCTGTGATATTGACTGTGTGGTTCCTGAATTAATAATTTCTGCTTGTGCCCAGAGCTCATGTGGGCCAGATCCCTTCGGAGTGTCTCAGCATTGTCTCCCTAGCCCCAGGAGTGTTCCTAGCCTGCACTGCATGAGAAGTCTATGTCTGTAATCTCAAAATATAGCACAGCATGGTGACACGCAGTAGTGCATCTCTTGGTGGTTGGTGGTAGTGACCACATTTTTAGAACTTAAAGCAGTGGTAATCAAGAGCAGCTAGAAGAACAGCAGTGATAACCTTTTAGAAATACAACTGACCTATTCTTGAGATTGGTAGTGAGGTTCTGCAGGAACCTTACATTCAATCCTGAACACACTGGGGACTTAGGCTGCCAAAGCTTCAAATCAGGCCTCCAAGAATTACTGCCTCTGTTGGACTTTCTCTTTTCTTCTCTCTCAGCGTTGCAGCTTCCCTTGGCCAATGATGGCAGCAGCCGCTCCTCCTCATTGGAAAGCTCACCTCAGCATCACAGTCATCCATCACGCCCCCGTAACATGCTGGGTCTGCCTCAGCTGCCCTTCCTCATGCACAGAAGCATGGAGAGGTAAGCAGAATTGGTCAAAATTGGTCAGGTGCTGGTGCCTCTGCTGAATTTATTCCACTGTGCAAACTGAATTTATGGCCACTGTGTGACACAGAGTGTTGGACTGGATGGGCCTTTGGCCTGATCCAACATTGGCGTCCCTTATGTTCTTATGTTCTTATTCCCCTTTGCCAGAACTTTAACCATGCTGAATCGCAAGGCAAGGGATAGTCCTCTGTGATTTTTCTGTTTAGTGGCTGTTAAGTTAGTGGCCCTAGCATCCATGACAATTCAGTTAGCGTCTGGTCCATGAATAGTACAGAAAGCCCTCATAATCCACATGTTTACAGAGCCCTGAGGAATAGCTTTCTGAGGGACCAGATGTTCTTTTTGCACCTTGATCCCATTGTTTTACAATGCTGCCATACCTTAAATGCTGCTTCATAAAAGGCACCTTCTCTAATACTTGAATCCAAGAGGCCCACATTCTTTGGATGCAGCTGATAGAGCTTTGGAAATGGGTTTGTGCTTAATACCACTTTAAGTTCACAGATATGACTCTCAAATCCTAATTTAATATTTATATTAAATGCAGTATCAGTATTAGACCATCAAAACTATAAACTCTCCCATTTGTAAATTATACCATTTTCCCTACTAAATGAGTGATTTGTAGCATTCATGTAAGCGTACAATAGTGGGAATAGTGGTTATAAGGGCCTGAACAGATGGCAAAAGAACTGTTCTTTATTTCAAATCCATAATATAGCAGGAACGTCTTGCTTAACCTGCAATATTCTTATTTACAGATAGGAAACATTTAGGGGTCTTATTATATAATCAACTAGACTTTTTCTCGTTTGAAGCTACTAGATGTGACTTCACACAGCATCTAGATAACTCATGTGTGGAGATCTGATTAAATATAATTGTTTTGAGAATGTTATGTGAATAGTGGCTCCAGCAGAGATGCAGGGTTGATACTCCCATGCTGTAGATGGCAGTTGCTCTGTCTTATTTTACCTTCTCTTTCTCTTTAGTATAGAGATTGATCAGAAACTGCAGGAAATTATGAAGCAGACGGGTTATTTGAACATTGGAGGGCAGGTACGTTAACTTGGTTTGCATATTAAGGGTAATGGCATGACTGGCTTAGTGAGCGGGTTGCTTTACTTAGGGCAAGTGATGTTTGGTGGTAAACATGACAGCACATGGATATGAGATGGCACAATCTATGTTACAGGTTGTGTAGAGTACTGGGACATCTCTGCCTTTCATTCCTTCTTGATTGTTGCAGATGGAAAGGCTGGCATGCCAGCACAGCTTCATGGAGCAATTTAAAAGGCAGAAAAGAGTAATGCAACAATTTGAAGTCTCGATTTAGTATTGACTGCATTAAAATTAACCAGTCCCCATACTTTCAGTAAGCAATGGACTGGTAACTGTCTCTTCGCCTCTAACCAGTATGCACTCATCTCTTTGCAGAGATACCAAGCAGAAATCAATGACCTAGAAAACCTGGGTGAAATTGGCAGTGGGACATGTGGACAGGTGTGGAAAATGCGTTTCAAGAAGACTGGGCATATCATAGCAGTGAAGGTGAGACAGGTCTTTGAGATGCAGAAGTTTCAAAATGAATGGAAAGACAGTAGATGGGGTGGCACAGGGATTCACTGTTGGCTGTTTGGCATTTGCTTGTGCTGTTTAGAGACACAGGGTTGGAATGGATGGGATGAAGCTTTTCAGTAATGGTCTTACCTTTTATAGGTGGGAAACATTGATAATTCATGTTTCAAGAACTGTGAGGCGATAACTTGTCACTTTTGCGCATAATCTTTACATATGCCCTGTAATATTTCCATCTGCCTAGCAAATGCGTCGTTCTGGTAATAAAGAAGAGAACAAGAGAATCCTGATGGACTTGGACGTAGTTCTGAAGAGTCATGACTGTCCCTACATAGTTCAGTGCTTTGGGACTTTCATCACAAATGTAAGTAGAACGAGTGCTGTCACATTCTCCAACCTGCCTGTGCATGAGGGCAAATTGAGCAGCCTTGTCAGAACAACCTAAAACTTTTGCTTTCATTATTTTCCTGCTCTAGACGGATGTTTTTATAGCCATGGAACTAATGGGTACGTGTGCTGAGAAACTGAAAAAACGCATTCAAGGGCCTATCCCTGAGAGGATCTTGGGAAAGATGACTGTGGCAGTAAGTGTTTGAAGCCAGAATCTTCAAGAGGAGTAAGAGAGTTGTCAACAGCTTTGCCCAGTGAAGATACACATTTTGGGAAATGGTCCCCTTTTAGCAGATTATCTTTTTGACACACCAAAAACATGGCGGGGGGGGGGGGGGGGGGGACTCAGCAGGGCAAGGGGTGGCAGCCCATCAGTCCAGTTCATTTTCTCTGATTCCAAGAGGAATTCCACACACCCAGACACAGAAACAAATTCCTACAAATATAATCTTTTCTTTAGCCATTTTCCAGCCCTCATAGTTATGAAGGTAAAGAAGTGGAGGAAGTGCATAAAAGAGTTTCAGTGTCCGTAGGGAGGAAATGCTTTTCTCCCTGCCCCCACATATTTTTGTGTCTCTGGATTTGAGTATGCATAATAAAACCTATGAAGAGTACATGTAGTAAAAGTATTAAGAAGCTGTAAATCCCCTTTGTTGATCAAAAAAGGGAGGGGGAGGACTGTAATTTGATTGCAGTAGACAGGGATATCTGATGAGACAATGTAATTCATCACTGCTTCAAGTAATGGGACAGCATAGAATGAAGGATACAAGTTTAAATTTGAGCAGCATTGATACAGATTGTATTGCTATATTCTCTTGTAACATTGGGAAAGTCTTTCTTTGGAATTCAAAGGGCAGATTTCCAGCTTCAGAGGAAATTGCTTAATTTTTGTACTCATTTGTACTTTTATGAAAAAGCTTCATTATCTCCAAGATAGATATATTTACTAGAACAGGGATCCCCATTATTGAGCCTGTGGCCATGTTTGGGATTTTTGAGAACAGAGTGAGGGCACCATGTGGGAGTGTGGTTCAATTACAAAATGACTGCCATGGAATACTTGTGCTAATCACAAAATTTTGGGGTGTTTATTTATTTATTTGCTTTATTTGTAGTCTGCTTTTCTCATTGAGACTCAGTGGGTTACAGAATTTGAAAACACTGCAATAAAACTGGCTTATAGAATTAAAGAACAATTAAACAAAAACTGGTATATCCAATTAAAAAATACAAAGGAGGGAAAAAAACCCTCTAAATTTTGGAGGCCAAAGGAGGCAGCTGTTTTGGAATGGATGCTCCATGCAGACTCAAAGGTCATGCCTTCTGGGATCTTCTGAAGCACCTCCTACTCCAGTGAGGTGGAAGAAAGCCAGGAATAGTTCTTCACTTTCAGGAAGAGGCCGAAGGGCAACAAAAAGCCTATTGGTGGTCACTACAGTGCCCACAGGTGCCATGTTGAGGATCGCTGTACTAGCACATAGACAGTGCCTTCGGATAGGACATAGCAAGTAGAAGTGATCAGTGGAAGCAGATCTTCCCCGTCTCTCATCTTTGTGGAGGACCCTCCCGAATGAAGTGCCAAATGGTGGTGGTGGCCTTCACAAAGGGGCAGTCACACAGCCCCATCTTCCTGGAGTTCCATACAGGAATTACTGGGGGAAGGCAGGAGAGATCCACTTCCATGGACTCCTGTTTGTGGAAACTTGGATTCACCCCATAGTCTTTAGATTCCTTCTAGGAGACAGACTGAATTGAACTTCACTAGGGTACTTTCCCCATTTAAGGCAGCTGATACAAAACTTTAGTTCCTTAGAAAGCTCTTTCTCCCATATGTCTTTTTAAAAAACATTCTTATGCTCCCATACCATCTATGAAGGTATGGAATGCAATTTGAAGTAATATTTATACAATTTCTCTAACTTTTAAATTTTTAGTGCTTCAACTGTTATGATAATGTTTTTGGTGCACTATAGTTTGAATATTAAAATATCTGACATTCAAGAATCAAGAGTAATAGAAGAGTCAAACAGTCTCTAATCCAGACTAGGGATGTGCAAGAAAAAAAAAAAAGGCTCTATTCGTGTTTGGGGGCTTGGGACCCGAAAATATTTGGCATTCCCAAATATCCCCGAATACCAGTATTGGTATTGTACTGGTATTTGGGTTACTATTCGAGAAACCCGAATATATTCAGCTCATACTCTACTAGCCTGATACGCGTGCTTCACTATGCTATTTAAGTTCCCTAAATCCAGTTATAATACTGATGATGTGAAATTTGAAATGTGACATTTGTTATAGGAATTCTAACAGAGAAGATTGTAGTGTAAGAAATGAAGTGAGACATATGTACTCTCTACTGAAGGACCTCTCTCTAGACCACATTGGTGGTTCTGTCCTCAGGTGCTAGGAGGACCAGGCTGCTTTGTGAGCTCACTCTGGAGCAGGCCACATAGAACTGTCCATTTAAGAAGCAGTCGTCTGTTAAGTCAACTCCTGCCATCTTCCATGAAAGTGATGGCCTCTCTACTTGTATTCCTGGATTGTTTTGCTCATATTGAGACTGTGTTGTTCTGAGCACCTCAGGGTGATCTTGCTGGTACTTGGCCTGTGCAGCTCAGTGCACTGCAGGAGTACTATGTGCAAATGTCTTTGCCGCATTCCTAAGTTGCCTCCTCCTTGTAGCGTTGGTGTATCTGGCTCGACGTTTCCCAGGAACTTTCTTGGGGGCAGTAAGAGGTGAGAGGTGTGAAGGAGTGGTGATGTGGTGGACATTTCTTCAGGTTCATGAGGGAGGCACATATCGAAATGGCTCCTAGAAATGTCCTTTACTATCTCCCCATAAACATTCATACCCTGGCCCTGCTCCTACGCCTGTCTGGTGTTGGGAGGGGATTGTATTTAAAGGCATCGGGGAGGCTGGACCAGCAACAGTGCTAAGGCAGTCTTGCTGAGCAAACCTTCCCGGTGGCTGTAAGCATCCCACCTCCTCTCCTACACCTGACAGGCAGCTGCCTGTCTAGTGTAGGAGGGGGAGGAATATTAGAAGCCACTGTGGAGGCAGGGCTGGCAGGATCACTAAGGCGTTACTACTGGGGCAGGCTCCCTCGTGGCTTTAGGCACCCTGCAACCACTGCTGTACCTGACAGACAACTGCCTGTTAGCTATAGGAGGTGGGGGGAGGGTGTTGGAAGCCATCCCACCTCCTCTCCTACACCTGACAGGCAGCTGCCTGTCCAGTGTAGGAGAGGGAGGGGGAGGACTATTAGAAGCCACTGTGGAGGTGGGGCTGCACCCAACAGACAACCGCATGTTAGGTGTAGGAGGTGGGGGGGAGTGTGTTGGTAGCCATCCCACCACCTCTCCTACACCTGACAGATAGCTTCCTGTCCAGTGTAGGAGGGGGATGGGGGAGGAGTATTAGAAGCCACTGTGGAGATGGGACTGCACCTGACAGACAACCGCCTGTTAGGCGTTGGAGGTGGGGGGGAGTGTGTTGGAAGCCATTGGAGAGGCTGGGCCAGCAGCATTACTGAACCTCACAGGTGCTTGTTGACCACTCCCGATTTCATCAACTGTCATTAACTGTCTGCAGTCCCCTGTAACTGTTGGGGTTTTTTACCTCAGAACTCTGAGATCTGCAGCTGACCAATGAGAGACTGGGGGGTGCAGGGAGAGAGCTGCCTGGCAGCCACATAGGAATCAAGGGGGGAGCACATTTTCCCCTTTTGACGCACTTAGGGGTCGAAGTTCTAAAAATCCCTTCTTAGCAAGCACCTACGCTATAGTGGGAGCGCTCTCCCCAATTTTGGTGTCTCTAGGTCCAGCCGTTTGGCCTGGGCGTTGATTTTACGGTGAGGGGACTCTCTTTTATATATATAGAAGATAGATGGCAGGGGGGACCAAACTGGCTTTACATAAGAGCCTGTCATGGTTTAGCTGGGGTGTCACCTGACGCTGCCACCACTCTGGTTCCAGGCTCCCTTGAGAAGGACCAGAGCACCCTCCCAATATCTTTACACCTCCCTTTTGGCCGAATAATAGGTGTGAGGACCAGGCAGTGTCCCGTAGGGCCCTGATCTCTTCCAGGAGCTCATTCCACCAGGTAGGAGCCGCCACCGAAAAGGACCTGGCCCTCGTGGCAGCAAGCCTGGCCTCTTTAAGGCCCGGGGTCACCAGGCGGTGTTGTGACCCCGACCGAAGTGCTCTTTGGGGCCTGTGTGGGGAAAGGCGGTCCCTCAGGTATGCCAGACCCTGTCCATGTAGGGCTTTAAAGGTAAACACCAGCACTTTGAAGCGAATCCGGTACGCTATAGGCAGCCAGTGCAGCGCTTTCAGCACAGGTTGGATGTGTTCCCATTTAGGGGCACCCACCAACAAACTGGCCGCTGCATTCTGCACCAGCTGCACCAGCTGCAGCCTCCGAATTTGTGACAAAGGCAGCCCCATGTAGAGAGCGTTACAGTAGTCTAACCTCGAGGTAACCGTCGCATGGATCACTGTGGCCAGATCGTCGCAGCCATAGATGATAGAAGGTTGCTCTGGCAGTGGCTGCCACCTGGGCCTCCATCATTAAGGTGGGGTCCAGGAGCACTCCCAAACTCCTAACCTCCGAAGCTGGCACCAGAGAAGCCCCATCGAAGGTCGGGAGTGGGAGCCCCAATCCCATACCACCCAGGCACAGGACCTCCGTCTTCATCGGGTTCAGCTTCATGCAGTGTTGGTAATCAGTGCTACACTAATGCCGTTATTTAGTTTATAGTGAACAACTGGAAGTTTTTGTCTTCAGCATTTGTATCTGTTGTTTTCAGATTGTAAAGGCACTCTACTACCTGAAAGAAAAGCATGGTGTCATCCACAGAGATGTGAAACCTTCCAATATCTTGTTAGATGAGAGGGGCCAAATCAAACTCTGTGACTTCGGTATCAGTGGAAGACTGGTGGATTCAAAAGCCAAAACCCGGAGTGCTGGTTGTGCAGCATATATGGCGGTAAGGGGCAAGCAGGTGGTTGCAGAATGTTACCAGAATCTCACTGTTTTGTCTTGTTGAATTAAGGTTTTTGGGGGGTTAGTTACCCAAGTACACCATTTTTCCTCCAAGTTGCTCAGTGAAGGTTATTATATTATTACTATATTATGTTGCTGGGTGGGTTCTTATGTTCGCAGGTCTCTGGACCAAGCCTTTTAAAAATTTCAGCAGTCAAACTGATAGTTCCATCTCCTTTGTTTCCCTGTAGAAGACTGCCGCTTAATTCTGACCTGAATTTCTGGAAACTGCTGCAACTGTTATGCAGTTGCTGTTTGAGCAGCAAAGTTTGTTGCATTTTGCCTGTGCAATATGGTTGGTTTTTTATGATTAGGTGAACCCTGGTATGTTCAGGCAAGAAATGTGCAGCAAACAGATGCACTTTTGACTGAACTTGTAATAACCTTTTTGTTACTAGCCTGAGAGAATAGATCCCCCTGATCCCTCGAAACCAGATTATGATATCCGTGCAGATGTGTGGAGTCTTGGCATTTCTCTGGTAAGTAAAGCTTCCTTCCTTCCTTGGGACCTTTTAGAATCATGTCTCAAACAGCCATTAATATATATAATACATGTAGAAAATGTGATTATTTTAGGTTTGTTTTTAACTGGAGTGGAGCATGAAAATAAAACCGGACTTCATAAATTCAGAGAGGACTGCAGCTGATGTGTTTGGCAAAGTCAAATGATATCGCCATTCTAGATTTCCTGTCTGTAATGTGGCACTTTTGAAGTTTTCCCCAATTTGTATTTTTGAGACAAATACGTTCTTGCTCTTTGTCTCTTTGTATTGCCAGGGTAGAGATGGGATAGTTGTCTGGTCTATCTGGATGCAGGTGTTGATGTTGGATTTAAATTTTGTTTTGAAGTTTTGGGAAGATGATTGCAGTTGACAGAAGTTCAGTAGTTTGTCAGAACGCGGTCTACTGCTGTTGGAATACCACTTCATTAAATAAATAGCTGACTTTAAACCTTGTAAGTGCTCAATTTAAGAGTAGGTTAGTTTCAGACTAGCCTATCCATGTACACAAGGATTTCCACAGTGGAGCATGGTTTTGCCCTTTTCCAGAGCAACATGAAGACCTCCTCCCCAGTTTTGTTCCTGGGGAAGATACCTTGTTCCTCCCCTTCCCTCATATCAAGGAGTGTTTCAGGTTGCCAAGGGAGGGGGAGAGGCAGAAAAATCACACTCCACAGGCAGAAGTCCTTTCATCCATGGAAGCAGTCTAGATCCAGACCAGTTTACTGAAGTGGGGGGAAGCCTTAACATTACTAATTGAGGTTCTGATGCTGAATTTTAACAGATGTGTTTCCATTTTTAAAAAGATATTTGCTCTCTGCATCCCTCTTTTTGTGCCCCTTGTGCAGGTTGAGCTGGCTACTGGTCAGTTCCCCTACAAGAACTGTAAAACGGACTTTGAGGTCCTCACCAAGGTGTTGCAAGAAGATCCTCCACTTCTCCCAAACAACATGGGATTCTCTGTAGACTTTCAGTCCTTTGTTAAAGACTGGTGAGTGAACTGCCATGTTAAATATGCTTGCTGACAGACCAAAAACCACTGTGGTAAAATTAACAATGACACATTTGATAATTCTATGAGCATCAATTTGTGAAGCTATTAATCTTACAATATGGTAAAAGAATTCAGGCATAGGCAAAGCAAAGTCCAACATAATCATATCCTCGATGAGAACACCGGTTTTTACACCCATTTCACCAATCTTCCTCATGAGTAAGAAGTCTTATAAAGTTGGAAGATGTCAACCTCTTGATTCAGCTTAGTTTCCTTTTTAAAACAGTATAGCTAAGTAAAACTAAGTAAAATTAAGCTGAATCAAGAGGTTGACAGCTGTGATGTTTTCCATGATCTTCGGCGTTGCGCCGTGGTGTGGCGCAGTCTCCAGGCTGGGGCCAATCCATAACCACAGATGTTGGTGGTAGTGGGGTGGTGGCTCCTAGTTGAAAGCCTGGTGGAAGAGCTCCATCTTGCAGGCCCTGTGGAACTGTAAAAGCTGGAGGGCCCTTTAAATCTCTCTGGAGAGAAGGGAGGGGGGTGGTCATGGGCGGGAGGGGCTTGGGATGGGGCTTCCTCTGCTGGCTGGTGGCAGGCTGAAGCCCTGAAAATCAGGGAAACCCCTGCCTGGACCGGTGGTCTGGCAAACCTAAATTGTACTGCTTTAACTGCATAAAATGCATCATTTATTTCTTAGCATATAAAATTGCAATATTTGACATATTTATGAAATTTAAAAGTTATAAAGGCTTTAGTTTTGTACAAGCAAATTGCAAATGTACCCAGTACTTGAGAGAAATCTGCATACTGATACACCCTATGCTGTCTTAGTACATGTACCTTAATTTTGCTATCTGGTTAGAAAGCTTTCAATAAAACTTTCAGTTTTCCTCCGAGGCTTTGGTGCAGTTTCTGCCCCACCTCCTTCTAATCCCCCCCCTCCTGCGAGGTAGGGCAATAAGCTACTTTTTACTCAGTCTGTGGGTAAATGTGTTACAGTGGTTTGAAGGAGAGATGAAAAGGTCAACCATATCAGGTCAAAAGGACAACAGAAGGCATGCAACTGTTGAGAAGCAATGAAAGCCCTGCATGGTACCCTCTTGAAGATTAGGTGTTCCTTCCAGTGCAGAAATGTGTCTTGGATGTATCTACATGTATCTACAGTGTGCCCACCTTGTCTTTAAAAACATTTCACTCATTCTAAAAGAGAAAATATTTCAAAGGAGTGGGGTTTTTTGTTGTTGTTCAGTCGCACAGTCAAGTCCGACTCTTCGCGACCCCATGGACCAGATCACGGTTTTCCGCCGTCCTCTGAAGTTTGCTCAAAAGGTTTTTTTTAGTACTCCCCAAAATGTCCAGTTTTTCCATTGGAAAAAAATAAAATAAAAAATATTTGTTTCCAGGTTTTTCCAGGTTTTTTTCCAGGCCTTCACATCTCTACTCTCTTCCACCCCTGCTTCCTTTAAGCAGGCACACAATACAGTCCGGTTGGTGCAAACTGTTCTGGGAAAGAAGGTCTTGGAGCATAGGAGACAGACCCCAGTGGCTTCTTATTTATGACAGGACAGTGGACTTTTGTCCTGTGAGCTGAATGAGTGACCATCTGAGTTCTGTTGTAAGGGTCCCAAGTAATGACAACATGTTATGCTGATAGCTCCATAATTCTTCTTGCTCTTTTTTCTAAAAAGAATTGACTGTGGTTTTCTGTCCTTGCAGCCTTACTAAAGATCATAGGAAGAGACCAAAGTACAACAAGCTACTTGTGAGTATTAGACAGAACTCTTCATTGTGAACATTAAAACTCTCAGAGAGAAGGCTGCAGCAGGTTCTTCTGCCAAATGTTTGAAGTCGCCACTCCAGAAAGTAACCAGGGCTAGCCTGTAACAGTTGGCTGTCAGGCTGGAATTAATCTTGTGGCATTCTTCTTTGCCTGCACCTAGTTTCTTAAAGCCGAACTAGGTATTCTGGCTGCTTGTTTTTATTTCACTTCTTGATGGTTCCTTCCTGCCAATGGCCAGCCCTTTAGTGAATGCTCACTCCCTTTTGGGTGTAGCCAGCCATAAATGTTTTGTAAGCCCTTTTGGAGATGTGAGGGAGCTGAGATTCCTGATGAGGTTATTCTTCTTTTTCTGTTCGGTTGTAGGAACACAACTTCATCAAGCGTTATGAGACACTGGAAGTTGATGTGGCATCCTGGTTCAAAGATGTCATGGCCAAGACAGAGTCCCCCCGCACAAGCAGCATCCTCAGCCAGCACCACCTGCCGTTCTTCACCAGGTAGCCATGCGGTGTGGCTGTCATGCCAGAGAAGGTCTGCTTGGCAGTCGGAGCCCACAAGGAGAGGCAGGAGAAAGCACCGCACCACAACAGGCACCTCCCCTCATCAGACCAACTCTTCAGCGGCACAACACTTTGCCTGCTCAGTCACCCTTGTCTGTTTCATCTTCTCTATCAGTATTGCCCAGAAGAGATGGGGGAGCGGTCTAGTCTGTCTTGAATGCAGGTGTATTGCTCCCCTTGTGTGCATCTCAGCGCCAGACAGCCCCAGGAGGCAAAGCTTTGGGCAAGAGAGCCTTTCTGTCTTTGTTTCTTCCTGTGATGAACTGCCTCGCCAGAAGGAGTCGCCAGTCGAGTGTGTGCTCCCTTGCTTCTCGCTCCGATGTGACTGGAGGCTCCAGGCCGCACAACGGTGACTGTTGCTCACGCACTGTGAACAGACACAAAACACGCAAAAATGAAAAAAAGAAAAGAAAAAGATATTTTTTTTACCACTTATTTATTGAGTTTGGACTTCTGGCGCTGAGGGCTGCCTGCTGCACCCCTTCGCCAATCCTTGCATTATTATATGTCCTTTTTTTGTTGGTTTGTTTGTGTTTTTGGGGATTGTATTTGCTGAGGGGGAGTAGGGTTGGGAGTAGCTGCTGCTTTAGATTCAGAGTTTAGCTATCGCTGTTGTATTGGTTTCATTTTTTCCCTAGGGCTGGGGGTGGGGTTAGGGTTGCAGGACAGAAAGGGAAGATTTGAGGGTTATTCTCATTCAATAGTAGCTCAGTTTAAGTGACTTTTTCTCCCCTCTTCAGTTCTTTTTGATCTCAGGGGTTCCAATTCTTTTGTTTTGAGCGTGAACAAAGTTTTGTCCATGGGATTTTATTTACCAAAGCGTGTGTTTGGTGCTAGGATAAAGGCTTGTTCATTTTCTTCCAGTGTTAAGAAAAGGAAAAGCAAAACTTAAAAGATAATCCTGGCATCAAGAGAGCTATTTAAAAAAAAGAAAGAAAGATCAGCCCAAATGATCTTTTTTAAACAACAAAAATTAGCGGGTAATACGTTTGCCCCGTCAGACCTCTCATGGTCTTCCTGTGCCAGATTCTTAACTGTAGCAGTAAGTGTATTTCAAGTTAAGGAGTAGTCAAAGAATTTGCTGTCTGGATACTGGAGTAGAATCTGCACTGTCTGGATTGTTGAACTGTTGTGGCTTCTCAGAGCTGAGATCCTGAACAATCCACAAAAAAGAACAAGATCCTTCCTGCACCACCCTGTTTCATAATAAGGCTGTTTTTCTGTTGGCATTTTTCACAAGGCAGAAAGCAAGAGAGGAGCCAGTTATTACTCATTCAGAGGTGCCTCTCAAATGGATAGGGACATTCTATGGGAGGTCAGGTATCTGGATCACCAGTGTAATTCTTTGGGGGCAACAGTTGCTACCATCAGCCTTGGGAATGAGACACAGACAGAGATTTTGGGGGAATGATCTCTGGTTTTTCTCCTGGACTACTCTTCCAATAACAACTGCAACTTTTTCAGATAGCTCAGAGGCTCACACACAAGATCTCTGTGTTCACCTGCTAGTGAGACATATTCCTGCTTTCTCCTGCTTGCAAAGGTTTGGGGTAGCATGTCCCAGTCTTCTGATCATTAGGATTAGAGTTGTACCTCATGGCACAGGCAGGTAAGGGCCACCTAAGGCAGTACCTCACTCTGATGGTTTGTGAAGCTTTCCAATGTTACACAGAGGAAGCCATATCAGAACAGTAGATGTATATAAATCAGCTTTAAAGGAGTAAATCCCCCCATATAAAATTCACAAAAGGTTGTGTCTGACATCATGCAATGCTTGGAATGTCCTGAAAAGAAACGGAGCTGTAGCCATTGAAGACCCAGGGATATTTCTTTAACACCTCTCTTGAAGGTTCTGCAGCAGAGCTGATGGAGGAAAGAGCAGCTTTAGTATAATTCAGGCTTAGACATCGGTCCCCAGACTGTGAGAGGGAAAGCTTTTACTGAAGGCCATAAATTATGTGAGCTTTGATGTATGGAAAGATGAACTTGCTTGCTATGTGAGGGAAGTGGTTAGCGTGTGTTGTCTGTCATTTTGTTGTTGTTGTTCAACAGCTGTTAACAAAAAGATACAGTATGCCAAAGATCTAAGAACAAGGCTTTGCTTCCACAAGTTGGAAGCTCTCAATCCGGGTTGAGGTCTTCAGGTGCAGTGCAATGTAGAATGTATGTACTGCTGGACTGCCCTCAAGAGTGTCATGGCAGCATGTTTTTCCGAATATGAATGAAGGCCATTCCAATCTTCCTTGAGGTTATACAGGGCCAATAGATTTATGCCAGAAAGAAAACACTGCAGAGTGCTTTCGGTGAAAGGATACGAAGGTTAGAAGTTAAGGGATGATAAAAATGAAGTGCAGCAAGCCGAGGTGAAAATGTTAAGATGTAGCATATTGAAGATGGGAATTTTAAGTGTTCTTGGAAGTGGAGTGGGATGAGTGAAGCGCGGAAAGTGTGTAATGCAAGACAGAGCATGGTACCAGGGAGGTCTTTTGAGAGATGCTTAGCCACCCGGTGGACTTCCTGTAATGTTGTGGAGGCCTCAACAAGATGTTTATTTGTACACATTTCATCTCAGAGGTTCTGCTAGCTGTGATGTTTTCCTAAAATTTCCAAAGTTTTAAAAGAGCATAGAAAATTATGAATTCTTCCAAAGGTATTATATAACACCTTGGGTTTTTAAGATCTTAATGGTGATGTGTGATTACATTTTTCGAGGTTGTAGCCCAGAATGGAAAGTACTGTATAGGAACAGAGTTTGGTAAACCTGAACTTCAATATCTGCCTGTAGTATTGGGCATATTTTACATTAGTTGTCTAAAGCTGAAGTGCTGTTTTGTGCTTTATGTGAGCCAAGTCACAAGGAAGTGCACAGATAAAAATACTCTTCAGATATCTAGAGGGCCCCACAGAAAATGTACCTTGTTAGATATCCTTGCTATGGAAATGTATTTGGTTTGGAGATTTCCCATTACACTTGCAGTGGTGCTCGGCTTTTCCTCAGTGACAGGCTCTTGTTCACCCATTAGTTCTTGAATGGTGCAAGAATTGCTGTGCTTACTTTGCCAGATACTTTGGGATATTTATCTTGGTGGGGAAGAGAGGTCTGGGTACATCTTCTGGAGATTGTTTTGGTAGGGAATCCTGGGTAGAGAATGTTGGAGAAAGTAAAGAGCAAAGAGGTGTTGAAAAGTGAAGGTTGGGTTTCCAAATCCTGACTGATAAGGCATGTGTGCAAGTTGGGATTGGAACTGGGCTGTGTGGTGAAGAAAGTGTTGTCAGGATCAAGTGCAGAGTGCACAAGGGAAGTACAGAAAGGCAAGGGGAAGGGACGAAGATGGTTACTTGTGGTGGTCTCATGGGCAGCAGTTGAACAGCCTGGTCCTAGTTACTGGAAGTGCCTCCCTCCTGGTTTTGCTGCTTGTGCTTTTTGTTTGGCTGAAATAGTGATTAAAAGTACTTCAGAAAAGATGGCAAAGAGCGAGTGTTACATGGCATTGCTGCCAAAATGGCCAGGGGATCTTAATAGTGAAGCTAGGAGAGAGAATCTTGCCTTCTATTAGAAATGAAATGGCTTGGTATTTCGAGCACCCCACCAAAAAAAAACCCCTCAGTATTATTAGTAGCTGCCATGCTGAATTCATTTGATTCACAAAACCCACTGATCACTAGTGGTTGGCCAGTCCCTAAAAGTCTTATCAAGTCTTATCAAGTACCTGTCTGTACAAGAATGCTGTTAGATAATCTGACCGCCTAGAGCTAAGAGAAAGCAAATTACATTCATCATTTAATTGGCCTATTTAGGGCTTTGGGATTATGTATGTCTATCTCTTGATGCCTGAGAATATGTTGGAATGTGCTTTGCTGCTTTGTTCGAAGAGCATCTGATCAAGGATTCCAGCAAGTGGAGGACCGTCGGCCTCTGTGAAGAAGTGTTTCTTGTTACTTCAGTTTGCCAGCTGGTTTAAAAAAAATTTTTATTATTCAGTCAGATGGTTGTGATTTAAGAACTAACCCCAGTATTGAAAAGCTGCTTAAAAGGAACAGTAGCACTTAAGAACATTGGTTATCTTCAGCCCTGCATCATTTAACCTTCCATCTGGTAGCTGATTCTACCTATCTTTTGGCTTTTATCCCTCTAGTGCCCTGTCTTCAGAGCTTCTCCTTTTTAATACTGTTGGATTCATTAGTCCAAGTACTCGGAAGTGTGGTTTGTGAGATTTCTGCCGTGTGTCTTACGAATGGTAACAGGGTGGAAAAGAGCAGTGCCAAGACATTTTCCCAGTCTCCTAAGTTTATCATCCTGTCTTTCCAAGACAAGCATTATGTTACTGAGAACAGGAATTTCAAGGAATATTAGACTGTCTAGTCCTTGGGTATTTTAATACAATGATAGTGGGACTGAAATATCTGCTTGACTATTAAGTATCTGTTAGAAGACAACGTGGTGGGTTTCTGCAAGTGCTAGTGAAGGCTGAAGTCCTGGTCTAGACATAAGAGAGGAGGATGGCAAAAGTGTTTCAAAGTAACTGGGTTAAATTCACAGACAAAAATATCTGTTGTTAGCGGCTCATGCCTTGTTTTATGCTGGTTTTTTAAAAGGGAAGCTTTTGGATTTGTTGGAAAGGTCTCTACAGGAGAAATGCTACTCATGTCCCTGGCAAGAAAATAATTTTGCTTCTGCTATTCTGTTTCTTTTGGAATTTGAAGCTTCCGAATATTGCAAGCCATTCTAAAACTGTGGCCTTCTCAAAGAGCACAGCTCTCCATTCCTTTAACGTCAAGAGAAAGCAAGAATAACCTTAAGGAGGTTGTCTCACTTTGAAACATGGAAGGACATCTTCCATTCTAAAAGCAAGATTAAAATTCAAAATTGCCATGGTGGGGAGGGTGGGGAGCTTGGACTCTTTAAAACTCAAACCTCCCCCCCCCAAAAAAAAAAAATGTTCAAAAACATTTTCTCTTTTCCACTCTTTTCAAGGGAAAAAATGAGGAAAATGCAGTTTTATTGCATTTTTTAAATTATCTTTAATGTATTAATTTAGAACAAATTTTTGTTTTAATGTTATTTTTAACCTGGGTGGCTAAACGTTTACAATCACCTGCCTGATATCTGCTCTTAAAAGTGTGGGGGGGTACTTGGGGGGGGGCACATGTGTGCAGCGTTGTGGTGCATGCCATTCAAGTGGGGATTTTAAAACAAAACTGTACAAAAAAAATCATGCCAAAGGTAAGGCAGACACTAGCTGGGTAGATGGTTATATTCTAGGCATTAGCATTTCACTATATTCTCTATATATCATATATTATAAATTTGCATGTTAAAGTAAATAGAAGTAACTTTTATCTTATATGGAAAGGGAATTTAACTTTGGAGTACTTGTAAATTTGGTCACTGTCTCAATTCAGGGTTGCCTGAAACAGCTTTAGGAGCTGCTTGATTTTGTTTTTGTAGCCCTTTTTTGGGGGGGGGGGGAGACAGCAAACTTTCATTTTGCCTTCTTTTAATTAAAAAGGGCATGGTTTATCCAAAGTTTCCCAGAGAGGTTTGAAAGCAAAAGCAGCTAAACAGCAGCAGCAAAAATGGGCTTGAGTTACTGCCCATGTGGAACCAGTAACCAATTAGTATGTATCTCTCCAAACACTGTATCTTCCGTTGCTGGCCTGTCACATTGAAGTCTACACCATGGATACATTTTGAAGGCTTTTGTTGTACCACTGACATCCCCCTGGACAATGCTGTACTCTTAAGAGCAGGCAGAAGGTTTCCAGATGGCTAGTGGTTTACATTTGCTTGTTAACCAACTTCTCCACTTGTTACTTCCAAGAGATCAAAGCTATGCTTGTGCACATTTATTTATTGCCCAGAGGGGACTCTGTGTGTGTGTGTGTGTGTGTGTGTGTCTATAACTTATTTTTTTTAACATTCCCTTAATTATGGGAATGTGTTTTTCATCAATTGTATTTGGGTAGGCTGTTGGATCAAAGTGGAGGGATGGAGCATAGCAAACATTTGATTTCATATAATTTCATACTATTATCTAGAGTGTAGACAAATAGCAACACCTGAACTTTGTCAAAGAGATCTGCAATAAATTTTAGCTTTGGTTGCTTTGTAATTGTGCACAAGAGAGCTTGGAGCCAGGTGTCTCAGAGTTCAGTGAATCACTTTTCTTGCTGTTCAAAACATCCAGAAAAGAGTGGATGATCTGGTAAGGAGTACATTACTTTCCCAAGCCCTCATCTGCACCCCAGGATCAGTGAAATACTAATGGCCTATTTGGGATACATATTGGGAGAAGGACTGAGGCTGGGAATTGGAAGCATCAGGATGTGCACAGTGATCAAATTCTGCTGGAAAATGTTTGCTTTAAAAATCATGATTTAAGGTAACATGTTGATAAATTTTTGCTTGCCTTCTGGTTTCAGACTTCAGGTTCAGCACCAACACTGTAGTCATTTGGCACAAACCATTTTTTAAAAATATTTATTTTATTGTAGATGAATCTCTTTTAAGTTCTCTTTCAAACACTTGGATCACAGGAGTGTGTGAGAATGTGTAGCCTCACATAAGTGAGAGGAAGGTAACCTGCTGGGGGAAGGGGGGGGGCAGACATGATACAATACCGAACTGTATTGCCAAGAAGGGTCAGAGTACAGAAGTACAATGCTCCAGGCATGTCCTGAAACCAGTGCACAACGTGTATAGATGATGGGACTGTAGGAGGAGAGGTTGTCTTTATTTTGGGAGCAATTTTTCCCATTATTTCTAAAAATGAATATTTTCATTTAGTGCATTTTTATTCCTTCCTTCCTCCAGAGAGCTCATGGTGTCATACATAGTTCTCCTTGCTTCCATTTTATTCTCACAATATTCCTGTGAGGTAAATTGGGCTGAGACAGAATGACTGGTGCAAGGTCATGCAGCAAGTTTAGTGGCAGAGTAGGGAATGGAACCTGGGTCTTTCAGATCCTAGTCAGACACTTTAGTAGCTACCCCAAACTGTTCTTTATTTTTAATCTCAGTTGGAGGGATTGCTAGATCTCTTTAAATTGTTGGGAATGATTGATACTTTGATCAGGTCCGAAGAGAGGCACCGTGTCACTTCTTCTTATTATTATTTTTTGAATTTAGCTTGTTTTTATTTTAAAAACAATACATATTTTGTGGTGGCTCTAGGGCCCTCTACTCCCCATAGGCTGCTGGTACTAAAAACCAAACAAAAATATAATATTTGTGCCAAAATACTTCAGTGATTTGTTTGGAAAGTTACAGTGGTGGGAAACTTAATATCCCCACACACATACATCTCAAACTAGCTATGACCAAACTACATGGTACTTTATTCCCAAAGCAAACTGCATTTGTGTGATGATTCTCTGAACTCCTCTGTAACATTTAGTCCAGCAAGTTATATTGATATCCCCGATCTTGTTGGAGAGTTCCCTTACCAGCACCAGATGTCCCAGGATGTGGCATGGAAACTCTCCCTGAAATTCATGGATCCAAATGGCTGCTATCCAGAGTAGATGTTACAATAGGGTAAGGAGGGTTGCCACATGGAAACTGCCTTTCCAGCCTTTAAATAGTGAATAATGGGATTTGTCCAAGGAGGGAAATGTCCTCATTTGTCTGCGTGTAATTGATTTCACTTGGATAGTATCTCTTGTCCCATGCTTGGGGTCAGTTTCTGTATGTATGTTTGGTGGTTCAGCCCATTGATTCCTGCCTTTTCCCATAGGCCAAAAAATGTGAAAACAAGCAGATAACCCTTCTCTTTGAATATTAATTGTACCTAGGGCTTTTAAAGATAATTGAAGAATAGTACCTGCTTGACTGTCTTCAAGAATCTGTACTCAGCACTCCTGTTTGGACTGTGGGGAGTAATCAACTTCATAGGGTCAGTCCAACCACATAGGGGGCAGTGTTCAGTTCATACTCCCTTCCTTCCATTTACTGTTTGCTAGAGTCTTCCCTCTGGGATTTCATTATCCTGAATCTCCCTGTTTCATTTCTTGATATATGGTGATCCCCAGAATGGGGATTTTGCTTTTCAAGGGTTCTCCCCACCAGTAGTCTGAACATCTTTGTTAGTTGTTTACCTCCAGTCATTGAGGTCAGTTTCAGTGGAATGTTTGGATTTAAAAACACACCTACAGTAGTAATAAAAAGAATACAACATTCTTGATTACTTTTGAAAAGCGGTTTTTTTTTTTTACTGTTTGTAAAACCCTCATAGAAGCTTAAAAATAAAACTTTCTTTCCCCAAATGTCTGTCTTGGCCCTTTGTAAATTTCATGCACATTTCTACACCCTCATCCTTTCCAAGCATGGCTTCCAAACCATTCTAAGCAGTAAAGCACTTTGAACTTGGGATCAAGAAAATGTGTTATGGTAGTTTCTCAGAAGATTGTTCAAGCATGTGTCAGGGTACCTTGCAGGGCCTTGTGTTTGTCTCTGTTCCGTGGTTTAGCAGAGGCCCCAAAGTGGTTTACTGTTAAAAATAATACAATATACAACCACTTCTAGGAGGAATTATAGTAAAGAACGAAAAACTGTGTCTCCTTTCAGATTTGGAAAAATTTGATGGCTTACTAGAACAAACAGGGATGGAGACATCTGTCAAATGCAATGACTCTTGAACCCTGGAAACTGGGGCCTGTTACTCTGTTCATGAGCATATGTGATGTATACACTAGTATTCTAATGTGTGAAGCCACTTCAAGAGACATTTCCCATTATATAAATGCTAGGTATTGCATCTAGGGCCCACTGTTTGCCAGTCATCTGCTTATTTTATTAACTCTTTATATCTGACCTTCAGTTTTGACTTCTATCCTAACTGGCAGAATAATGGCAGTAGTTTAGAGACCATGAGAGGGGCCTGGGAGGAAGAAACAGTATACTTTCTCTGAAACTCTGCTCAAAAGTTATACTGGCAGTGGTGAAGTGCCAAACGGGCGCACACACCCTGATCTTCCAGTGACGGGTTCTCAGATACTGCATAATAATGGTGTGTGTTGACTCGATCGAATGTCCCCTGCCTTCTATATGCACCCACGCTTCCAGTCTCAAGCCATATTGGGAATGTGGTAGGTGTTCGGCAACAATGTTATCAGATGTCTAAAGAACAGAAATCCCTCCTCCCATTCCAGCAGCTGATGAGCATTTGGTGCCCTTGAACAGGGTTTATTTTAAATACTCTGAGTAATGGTTTGATCGACTGTGAATGGGCTTGTAATCCTAGCATGTGTGCAATATGTTCTTAGACTTCACTCTTGCAACTAGCAGCTCTTGTGATCAGCCTTGTAACTATGCTTGGCTTTCCTTTGCCACACTGCTACTATTTAACTCTTGGAGTGCACTTGGTATGGTATAATCGACCCATCCTTGCCCACATGCTTGCCATACATACTTTAATGCTGTCATCACTGCTTTGTGCTTGAGTCATTCCGCATCCATTCCTTCAGGGTGGTGGTGATGGTAGGCTTTGGGAACTATATTTGAAACCTATTTATTGTCTATGCCCTATAGAAAGACTAAATGCATCAGCTGTAGTAGTGTCTAGGACACTGGAATTTATGGTGGTGAGCCTGGGCTTCAGATCGTTGCTCTGTTACAAAGTTACCTCGGGGAAGTCATCCTCTCCTATTCACCCAAGCTAGGTGTGGTTAGGCTATAATGCTGCTCCAGCATCTTTAAAGCTGTGAAATCAATATAAAATATGACCAAATTAATGAATCCCATTTTATTGAAGAATTAGCTTTGGGGCCACATGATATAGGTGGGAGTTACTTTATGCTGAACCTCGATACATCTAGTTCGGTTCTGTCTGCTTTGATTAGCAACAAGCTTCCAGGGCCTCTAGTCTTTCCCAGCCCTACTGTCAGATCTGTTTAGTGGAAGATGCTAGGTATTGCATCTAGGGCCACTGTTTGCCAGCCATGCACTTACAGAGCTGCAGACCGCTGGAAAAGAGTTTGGGTGAACATTCATTCATCCCCGTTCTTAAATAATTGGTGATTGTGGGGGAAATGGCAGGATCCCAAGCAGCGGTGGTGTTCTTGTGTGCTGTGTTAAGCATCTTAAGAACAAAAGAAGATCTCTGCTGTTTCAGACCAGTGGTCCATCCCAGAGCCCTGTTTCACACGGCAGCCACTGAAGAAGGCTTAGGCAAAGGTCCTCCCCAGATGTTGTTTGCCAGCACTGATATTCAGAGGTTTCCTGCCCCTGAAAAGGGAGGATATTCTTCGTGGTCTCATCAGTTACAGGTAAACAACCTGTTTTTCCTTGATCTCGATTTGGTCCTTGTTAGAGACAGGACAATGAGTAATAAGGAGCATTGTCCTGCCTCAGTACAAGGCTGGTTTGCATAATACACTTTTATTCTCCTTGTGAGTAATTCCAGTTGTCCCATTTTCAAGTCTGTGTCTGTAAACTTATATCCAAACTGAACTCAGCCCTTCATTTGGCAAAGTAGAAAAAAATGCCATAACGAGTTGCACTCCAGAGAATCCTCTCACATGACCCACATCCCCTATTTACTTAATAGTGTTTCTGGCATTCTAGTTAGCCATTAAACAGTGATACACTGTACTGCAACATCAGGCTACCTATATGTTTCTTCTGTTCACACCAGTGCAATACATTGCCCAGGCATTTTCCTTGGCTGAACAAGGATGGAGTTAACCCTTTTCTCTCCCCTTCGATAGGCTCCCTCCCAAACAGTCTGTGATGAATGAGTCTGTATATCACAAAGCTATCTGTGTCCAGCCCTTTACCCACCTGTGAGCTAAAAAGGGCCTTTGGCGTGTGTGGGGAGTAGGTGGCAGCAGATTTTCCAGGAATGGGAGGGTCAGTTGCAGGAGACGGGCAGGCTGTGAACTTCTGGGATAAAAGTGAGGCTGGGTCATCTGAGAGAGGATTACTTTACTGGGACAGAAGAAACTCCACATGCTTTCCAGAAAATAACCACAAAATCCTTCATGTCCAGTTAACATTAACCAAAAAATAGTTTCCTTGTTTTTAGTACATATTTATCCTACCCTTCCTTCAAGAATCTCATGGAAGTGTACATGATTTATCCAATCCGTACCACCTCATTTTATCCTCATAACAGCCTTGTCAAGGTGGGCAGTATGGCTGGCCCAAGGCCATCCAGCAGGCTTCATAGCTCGAGAGGGGATTTGAACTCAGGTCCCCAAGATCCTACCACAGGACTGTGTGCTCTTTGCCACATGGTAGCTCTAGGTTCAAGGGAATTCGGCATAGGGAATTTAAAATGCACTGCCTAGCCTACGTTCTTGAATAATGTAATTTTAACCTACTGAAAGCAGCAATTCTCGTCAAATTCTGCTTACTTATCTCTGAAGTGTTTAGGCTCCAGTTTGAGCAGGCACTGTGGTTTTGTTGGGAACCAGAGGCAAGAGTGCTATAAGCTGGGTGTGTGTGTGTGTGTGTGACATGTGTGTACCTGAGATTGTAGAGTCCCCACTTAGTGAAAAAGTGTATATGTATATAGTCCCTTAAAAGGCTCACAGATTGAACTTTCATGGATTAGAGCACACTTCATCAGATGCTTGAAGCCACAGGCATGAAAAAACTGTAAACTGTGGGGGGTAAAAGACCATGAAATGCAAGAAGTTTAGGTATATAAAGTCAGCACGGTGACTGTTCGTAACCACATTAACTGTTGATAATGTAACCTTCTGGAATCACCATGGATTCTCACCTAGAAAATGTTTGAGAGGG
>NW_015171583.1:151436-157127 GCF_001447785.1 Gekko japonicus | reverse complement strand
CAACTCTCCTCTCCCTTGCGGGGGGGGGGAAAACTCTCTTCAACTCAAACTGAATATTGTTCAGTGAACAAGGAATGAATACTATCTGGGTTTCATCAGTGGGGCAAAATATGTTCTTTGACTTGCCACTGATTTCCCTTTTAGCCGTGGAACATGATTTCCCTTTGACTTTGTGCTTATCCATATGCCCTAGGAAAGATGAATATGGTATAAAATTGTGTGCCGCCCCCGGCCTCTTTGCTGCCACTTTAAAAATCCTGGTGTCTTTTCTTACCCCCCTTTCTTTGTCCCCTGACAAATGATCCATGAAAGCCAGTCCAACTACCTGGCATTTCTCTTTCCCAGCCCTGCTTCATGGGGGTGGCAGCAGGTCATGCTGACCCAGAGTGCAGCAAAGCATGGGGCTCAACATACCTACCAGTGCCTCTCAGGAAGTCTCCTCCTTTGCCTGCGTTAATCATAAATCCACCCATCTCCTTGGAGACCCAAGTTTATTTTTCCATGGGACATCGTCAAGGTGAGAATCCTGCTTTGGTAGATCAGGAACTAGTTTGGGGAAACTTCTTTCTGACTCTGAGCGCTGAAGCGACTGCTAGTGGCAGTAAGGGCCTTGAATTTCAGGAGGGAGGAGAGATCTGTGAGAGACCCCTGCTGCTCTTGCAAATGGCCTAACACCTTGGGGGGGGGCACTGAATTCCCTTGGAAATAATAAACAGCTGTCACTCCACACCCCGCCCCTCTCACTTGTAACTTGACTCTCCCATGGGCCTAAGGTTATTTATAACCTTTCGTGGACCTGTATAATCTTGATTATTATACTTTAAACCTTACCAGCCTGGGGATAAGAGGAGTTGAATTAGCCACAATTTCTGATCCACTGGAATAGTGTGAAGCCCACTTCCTATCCTTTGCATCAGGTAGCTGTTTTCCCGGTTTCCTCTTTTTTCTCCTATGCTGCAGCTGGATCAAAGGGTAGCAAGGCAGTTCCCTTGGCCAAGGTAAGTGTTTTCCTGGCAGCCTCCCCAAAGTGTGGAGTTTGCAGGCGGGAGTGTGCCATGCTTGCCCAGGATGGGTGGGGCTAGAAATATTACTCTCAGCAATCTAATTCTGGAACCGCAAATCCTACTCTTTAGCTTCAAAACCAGAAAGTAACTTTGGATGTTGGAAATGATGTAGCAAATGGTGGTGGTAGGGAGTTAATATAAAGGGGTCGGTTGGTCTGTTTGAAATAGGCTTAAATTGGGAGAGTAGAAACAATCTGATTTTAGATTGTTTGTTGCTAGGTGGTGGTAAAGCAGAAGGGACTGACCTGAAATTATGATAAGTGGAGCAACTAAATGCCCTACTGCACCCCAAAACAGGCATGAAAACCCCCTTTTACCCAGTGGGTGTGGCAGAATAATTAGAGGGGCTTCAGAAAGTAAACAATGTGGATCAAGGGATTTTTAGAGTGGATTAAGGGATTTAGGCTCTGTGTGTATGTAGAGTAGCCTGTGAGCAAAATTCTTGGGATTTTATTCCCAAATCTGGAAAGGGAAATGGAATCAGTTGGGTTCAGACCAGGGATATTTCTAATCCAAGGCTCATGGTTTTATATTCTCAATTTCTGTGTCGCTGCACATGGGACAACCATGCCAAAAATCAAGTGTTTTCAAGGAGCTGTGAGCTTTTGTAACAGCCTTCCCTTCATTTCCCCCCCCCCCCAACGTCCTCTGCCTCTGGTTATCCTTTCCCCCCTATTCCCATGGTGAACTTAGAGAAGATCAACAGTTTTACCCTGGAATTGGAAGCGATGTGTGGGAACTACTTGCAACTCAGTCGCCTATGGAGACAGTGTCTGCTGCTGCTCGGCCTCTGGGGGCGCCCTGGAACAGGTAAGGTCTGAACTGCTGAAGACAGTTTTGGGTGGGTGGCCAGGAACTGCCGAAGTGTGACTGCCCCAGGCTATTAATCTAACTTGAGGGATCCAGTTGAGTTCATGAAGGGGTGCTGTTTGGGGAGGGTGGGAAGAAGAGCAGCCTCTGTCTTGGTTTTGACATCCCATGTGAATTATTTTCCAGAATCACCTTTATCTCTGACCTGCTCAGTGGTTCAAAACACAGAGTGGCACTTGGCTATAAACTATACATTAAACAGGTCATATACTAAGAATGCATGCCAAAGCCATAAAAATCTTTTGCTTAAAAAAATTACGTGTGTGTGCATGCACGGGTGTGAGTGATAAACTTTTCTGTATAGTTAATAGAGAGACAAAATCTATAGACAATGAGATGATCGCAACCCGTAATTTGCAACCGGGAGTGGATCCAAGAGCATGCTTTCGCTGACTTTCTCCTTCCTTTCCTCTAGATCTGAAATGACACCCTCTAAAACAAGGCTGTTAATGATAGGATGTTTTGGAGGCTATTAATTCATAGGGTCGCCCTACATTGGAAGCAGCTTAATGGCACTTAACACGCACAAGCTGATTTTTCTTGCCATGTTGTCAGATGTTTTTTCTTGCCACGTTGGTGGTAAATCAGGAGGTAAACCACATTCTTGCAGTGTTGTCAGATGGTTAGAATGTTTTTTAACAGGCGTTTGAGGGGGATATATTTATTCCACTGAACACTCTTGATACTTTTGACTTTAAAGACTGTGATACCTTTCTTTTATTGAACAGCTAGATTCGGGTCCAGTCGCACCTTAGAGACCAATAAGGTTCCCAGGGTCTGACCTCTCGAGAGTCAAAGCTCCTTTCATCAGATAGGGAGCCTGGACTCTTTAAAGCTCATACCCTGAAAATCTTGATCTCTCAAGTGGTACTGGACCCAAATCTCACAGCTACCCTCTGAAACTTCTTCTATTGAGTTTTGCTTGAGTCACATTGACAACAGGCAAAATGGGGCTGTGCAAAAAAAGTTCTTTCTTTTCACACGTTCCTTGGTAGTCGGTGTGCTTTTCACCAGCTCTGTACTACATGTTTTCTGGTACTCTAGGGTGGAAGCATAGTCGGCCCATAGGGATTCCCCATGGGGGCCAGTGTAATGCTGGAGCCCCTTAAATACCTTTTGAACTCATTGCCAGCCGACAGTGGTTCACTTCTGAAAAAGAGAAGGACTTTGGGCTCCACGTTATGGTTCCAGATCTGAGTGAAGAAGAAAAGGCTGAGATGCATGCCTGCTGTTACTTCACAGTGTGAAGTTCACGTGTTTAAGGACTTAGGGTTGCCAGCCTCCCGGTGGGGGCCTGGAGATCTCCCAGAATTACAGCTGATCACCAGACTACAGAGGTCAGTTTTCCCTGGAGAAAATGGCTGCTCTGGAGGGTGAACTCTATGCAGAACTCTATCCTGCTGAGGTTCCTGGTTTTCCCCGCCCCCCGGGGGGACTTGGCAAGCCTATGCTTCACCCCCAAATATCCAGGAATTTCCCAACCCAGAGCTGGCAACCCCTATTTAAAGTTCTGGAGACCTTTTTTAACCAGTAGAACATTCTATTCCTTTGCCATGGATGCTAATACGGCATATTGGCTTGGATCCTATCTAGCACTCACATAAAGCACTGCTTGTGTAAGCAGATCTCCCTGCTGCCTCCCCCTCCCTGCAGGTGCAAAGATTACATTTTTAATGCTCCCCACATGTTTTTTTGAGAACCCTCCCTGCAGCTATTCCAAAAGTGAACAAACTGTGCTCAATTCCTGTACAAAAGGGATTCAGCCAAAGCCTGCTCTTGGATACAGTCCAAGTTGCAAAGTATTTATTTATTGTGATTATTTCCTTGTCTATAGATTTTGTTATCACCTCTATCCAACTGTGCTTGGTAAAACAGCGCCATATCTATGAGCAAAAGATACCAACATGAGACACAAGGAGGAAGCTTGCTAGGAAAAAAAAACTGGAGAAAGAAAGGTGCCACACTAGTACTAAAATCAGGAAAATACTTAGGGTTCTTACGCCCTCTTCAGACTACAAAATATGCTAAGTCCAATGACCACATATTCCAGTCAAATTGCACTGAAATCAAATTAAGTTGAGGTTAACATGGACAGGTTTACATCGGGACCACACAGCGTAGCATCCAGACAAGAATAAAAGAACATGAAAGGCCCTGCAGACTTGGCCAACCTGAAAAATCAGCAGTGGCTGAACATAGCCTAACTCAAACAGGACACAGTATCTTATTTCAAGACACTGAAATGCTGGACAACACATCTAATTACCATGTCAGATTACACAGGGAAGCCATTGAAATTCATAAATATAAACACAATTTCTACAGTAAGGAAGTTTAAAAATGAATAGGGCATGGTTTCCAGTCCTGAAAAACACAAAATGTTCTACATCTTACAACAGCACTGCAGATAAGATTAGAATTTCAACAGCCAATCCATATGCAAAAGAACCTCCTTAGGAAAGCTCCTCCATTAGCATGTCACAGTTTGGGAAACTCCTACAAGATAATGACTCAGCCCTACCCCACCTTCCTGAGTACATATAAATTACCTGCTTACCATATTTCTTCTCACATTGACACAGAGAGTACTCCATCTTTCTGTGTTACACCTCTGAGGATGCTAGTACTACAGGTACTAAAAAAGCCAAGACCACGGCCATACAGCCCGGAAAATCTACAACTAAGTTGAGGTTATCATTTCCTTTTTTAAAATCTGTAATCAAAAATATACTCTGTGGCAATATTTTTCTTCCCATTTTCTCATTATGCTTGTGATAGGTAGAGTACTAAAGGAAATTTCCCCTAAATGGAACCCATAGTTTGAGGACTTTTCCCTAAGTTATGGTTGCCAACCTACAGGTGGGCAAACGTAAAGAAACACCATGTTAGAACAAAACACACTCTACTAATATGCACCTGTCTCTTCATATATTGACTTAAACACAATAGAGACCCTAGTATATCTTATACATATTCATTATAATACAAAAACCTAAAGAACATTATATATCTACTAATAGAAAAGTCCACAGCTACAGAGACCTATTCCAATGCTGTAGACTATCTTGCTCCTGATAAGAGACTGATGAAGGTTGCAAGAGTTGTAAATGATGAGAGATGCAGCAGGCTGTTAAGTTCTCCACGAAAAGTGATTCAGCAAGCATCAAAGCAAGCATGAGAGATGCAGCAAGCTGTTATATTTTCCACAAAAAGTGATTCAGCAAGCATCAAAGCAAGCAACCCGCCTCCCAGGTGAAAATTGCGTGTTTCAACCAATGCTCCCTCTAAGCTGTGGAGTCTTGTGAGCAAAAATTCTACTTTGTGAGCTACTGGCATTAAAGTTGTGAGCAAGTGATTCGGATACTGCATAAATTAGTTTGCTCTGGAGCCATCCTCCCTGAGCTGAGGCAAAAATGTGTGAGCTGGAGGCTAAAAAACTGTGAGCTAGTTCAGGCTAACTCAGCTTAGAGGGAACACTGGTTTCGACAGATTCTTCTTCAGGCAGACATATTTTTCCTGGAATTGAATTACAAATACAATATAACACAATATACTTTATACTAGCAGTAAAGCCCGTTGTGAAAGCAATACAACGAAATCTAGAAAGAGGCTCTGGGGCAGTGCTCTGGCTTTGGGTAAACAGTGTCAATTTGCTGTGGTGACCTCAGCAGGATATAATGACAGAGTTCACTGTTTTCTCCAGAGGAACTGATCTCTGCTACCTGAAGAGAGTGATCTGTAGCCCTCACCTGGAGAT
>NW_015171583.1:140043-151065 GCF_001447785.1 Gekko japonicus | reverse complement strand
GTCATAGGGTCTACCCTCCTAAAGCAGTCATTTTCTCTAGGGGAACTGATCTCTGTCATCTGGAGATCAATTGTAACAGTGGGAGATCTCCAGGTCCCACCTGGAGATTGGCAACCCTAGGGGGAAGTCAGCTGCACAGCAGGGGGTTGAAGAGAATGGTTTGATGGCTGCTGGGCCAAGATTGGCAACAATAGTTCCCCAGGAGCCCCATCGTAAATGCACCAAACAATTCCTCAAGATTTTCCAAAACACTACTCTGTCGATATATTGCAACACTTTGAATTAGCACCAAAGCTTTAAGATCTCTCCAGCTGTCACCTGGAGACTGGCAACAGCTTGTCTGGAGTGTGGGCAGTATGGCATTGTATCTGTCTGAGGTCCCCCTCTTCCTCCTCCTCCTCAGACCCCACCCTCAGCAGGCTTCATCCCTAAAATGTCCTGGAAGTTTCCAACCTGGAGTTGGCAACCCTATGTCCTTTCCTGGCAACCAACCTTTATCTGCCTGCTTGTCTTAAGTTTTACACACACACACACCCCACAGCCTCTGCCTAGGGAAAGGGCAGTCTTTCCCTGTAGTGGTAACCAAAGCAGCTGACATCATTCTCCTCTCCCCTATGAGGTATGTTATGCAACTGAAAATTCCAACTGCCTTGCGGGGGGGGGAGTTTGAGGTGTGGAATGGAGTGAAGTCCAATCAGCTTCCATATGCAAATGACCTTGGAACGCTGGGCGGGACTGCACAAAGCAGCCAGTCAACCCAGCCAGTGTCTTCTGAGTGGCAGTTCTTCCGGCCTAAAGGGGCCAATTTTAGAACGTTGGTGCCCACTATTCAATTATTATAAGGGAGAGATAGTAAACAGGAAAAAAAGAAAGAGCTAGCTGGCTGTACTCACCCAAAGCTCGCAATGCTACAGTGCACAAGTCAACAATTCTATAGAAGGCTTCTCTGGTTCTCCATGGGAACACCCCAGGTGGGGCCTGGAGATCTCCCCCAGATGACAGTCCCCCTAGAAAAAAATGGCTACTTTGGAAAGTGAATTCTATGACATTATACCCTGCTGAGATTCCTCCTGTAAGACTCCATTCCCCCAGACTTCCAGGAATTTCCAAGTTAGGCCACTCTACCCTAAGAGCGTTTGACCTTACTTCTAGAACAAGGTTTAGAGACTGTGGTACAAGATGTTTCAATTGCTCTTCATATTAAAGTTGTTTTAAGATCTTGTTCATTCTGGTACTCCTTGTTAGTGGACCCAGAAATATTATGGGGAGTGCACTACATTAAACTAAAAGCCATTTCCTTGCTGTACAGCTAGAATAAAAAGATGACCTATGAGAGTCTCACCCAAAGAAAGCCTGGAGGAGGTATTGGTTGAGGTGTAAGATGAGTGGCAGTGAAGCTCTGTGGATTATTCCATTCACTTTTCTCTTTGACCTGTGAAATCTCAGAACCATTCTGTCTCCACACTGACAAAGAAAATATTCAGAAAGATCTTATCTTGTTGTGGCCGAGAATTTATCTTGTTATTTCTCTATTAATTCTATTCAGGGAGGACATTTTCTGGAATTTATTCTTTGCTTTCATTCATTTAGAGTTGCCAAGTGTTTGAGCTCATTTTCTGGGCCTCAGAGCAGCAGATTGATAGCTGGGGCTGTCAGCTGGCCACACACTTGATGACCTCTTTTGCGGGTAAATATTTTTTTTTATATAACAAACAGACAAAGACAAACAAACAAAAACAAACAATAGTACATACAAACATTCAATGGGAGAATCTCCGACTCTTTGAGTTGACTATTAAGTTGTCCCTACATCTCTCAATAAAAGTATATTTCTACATCTTATAATGTTAAATATACCTTTTGCGCAGTTTAATGTAGATGTTCTCATTGTCCTCTATTTTGGTCGTGTTCACGTTTCATTTAATGTATTCTTCAATCCAACTGTAAAGTCCTGACCATGTGTTCTTGAAGTTTTCCTCTTTATGTCCTTTCAAAATTAGAGTTAATTTGTCCATTTCAGCAGTTTCAAGTATTTTATTATTTCTTCTTTGGCAGGTATCTCCTTTCTTTTCCAATATTTAGCATATAATATTCTAGCAGTTGTAACTACATATACAATAAGAAGTGAATCTTGCTTTTTACAATTTTCTGGAAGTATCTTCAACAAAAACAATTCTGGTACAAAATTCTGGTATTTAATTTTTTTTTGCAATATTTCATCTATCCAAGCCCAAAACTTTTTACTTTTCTCACAAGTCCACCACATATGAAAGAAAGAACCAACCTTTTTTGACATTTCCAACAATCATTTGACATATTAGGATAAAATTTAGATAACTTATCTGGTATAACATACCATCTATAAAAAAATTATAAATATTTTCTTTGTAAGAAATTGCTTTGGTAATTTTTATATTTGTTTCCCATATCTTAGACCATTGATCTAAATCAATATTATGGCCAAAATTTTGAGCCCATTGAACCATAGAACATTTGACCACTTCATCTTGGGTTTTAATTTCTAACATTGTAACATACAATTTCTTAATAAGCTTATCATCAGTATAGATCAATATTTTATCTGTTTCAGTTGGCTTTTCATAGAAACCCATTTGTTTATCTTTAACAAATCTTGATTCTAATTTTGCTCTTTCCCACCAACTCATACCTATATCTTGTTTTTTGAGGTTCTCTATTGTCTTTAGTTGGTTTTTATTATCCAACAAATCTTCATATCTGTACAATAAGTTTTTTTAAACTAAATTTGGGTTTGTAAAAGCTTCATGTGGTGAGACCCATTTGGGTATTTTAGTATAAAAAGTCTTAGTTTCTTCCCATACTTTCCCATACCAAATAAATAATAGTCCTCTTCTATGAAAATGTTGCTTGAACTATTTATGTATTTTATCTCTATCATACCACACAAATACATGGCATCCCAATAATAAATAGTTTCCTTCTAATTTTAATAACCTTGTATTTTGCAAAGTAATCCATTCTCTCACCCAGGTCAATGCAGCTGCTTTATAGTATAGAAGCCAATCTGACAAAGCAAATCCAGCTCTTTCTTTTGCATCTTGCAGGGCTTTTAATGTAATTCTTGGCTTCTTGTTTTGCCATATAAATTGTGATACCAGTTTATCAAGTTCTTTAAAATATTGTTGATTTTGCATAATTGGAATTGTTTGGAATAAAAAAACCCAACTTTGGTAAAATATTCATTTTTATGGTAGCTATTCTTCCCATCAAGGATATCTGCAAGTCTTTCCATTTCTCTAGATCTTTCTTAATTTCAGTTAGAAGTTTTGTATAATAGTCCTGTAATTGGGAACTACATCTGTTTGTTAAATTTATTCCTAAGTATTTAACCTTCTTTTGGACTTCAATACCTAAAGTTTCTTCCAATTTGTGAATTTGTTCTTTAGTAAGCTTTGTTTTATTAAAATTAATTTACAGTCCGAACACTCTACCATATTCTTGCAATGTTTTCAAAAGTTGGGTCACAGAATCTAGTGGATTTTCTAAAATAAATACCAAGTCATCTGCAAAGGCTTGTAACTTATATTCTTCTCCTTTTATTTTCAGACCTCTAATCTACGTATCTTCTCTGAGCATATTGTTCAATGTTTCCAGTACAAAAATAAAAAGTAATGGGAAAGTGGACATCCTTATCTAATTCCTTTTTGTATCTCAATATTTTGTGATAAGTCCCCATTAACCAATATCTTGGCTTGTTGTTTAGTATATATTGCTTTAACCATTGTATAAAATTCCTCTCCACATTGCCAAGCTAGTAATTGCTCTAACATAAAATTCTAACTGACATTGTCAAAGGCTTTTTCGGCATCTAAGAAAACCAGAGCCCATAAATAGATCGTGCCCCTCAAGTGCTAGGGTTCTTTTATCTTCTAGCAGAAGCCATTCTTTTATCCAAACAAGGGTGGCTGCTTTATAGTATAAAACCCAATTTGATACATTCATACCTCCTTTTTCTTTTCTGTCCTGTAGTATTTTCCATCTTATTCTTGCTTTTTTAGGGTACCAAACAAACTTCTTAGTAATTTTATCTAGCTCCTAGCTTCCTTATATTGGAATTAAAGTGTAAAAATGGCGGACACTCCAAAAAAGTCAGCGAAAACAACTCCAAGAAGAAGGGAAGTGAAATGATAGAACTCATAGCAGAAGCAATCAAGCCGATTCTTGAGCAACTTGTTGGTATTAACCATCAGTTTGCCAAGATAAATAAACAACTCGTGTCTCGGCAGCTGCATTTGGCAACAATAGCAGAAAAGATGGAACAGAGGGCTGTCAAAGCAAAAGAGATGGACACTAAAACTCACAGCGATTTCAAAGGGACAAGGAGGGAAAGCATGAGAGAAACAGAAAAGATTTACAAGGACTTAACTCCTTCCCGGCAGATGTTTTCAGAAAGTGTCTTAAATTCTGTTGATAGAAAAGAGCTTGAACCTGACCTCAAGATCAAGAAGCCTGTGAGATGCCACTGGGCCCCGAGGATGAGACCAAGAAGGAAGAGGCTTAAGATTGGCGGTGTTATCCCTTTGGAGACGGAGGAGGGTTGCAGAATTTCGAGTGAATGTCTAAGAAGCCATTAAGACTTTAGAGAGAGTTAGCATAGATGTAAAGGCGGAAGGACTCTGAAAATTGCCCTTACGAAGAGAGCTAGAGGAGATGCTCTGGAAATCTTCTCATAACAAGTAATAAACTAACACATAAGCTTAGAAAGACAGGATCTCACAAAGTATATTGTTTATTTACAGGGTTTTTTTTTTCATTACTAACTGCAGTCTAACAGGGTAATGATCTACTACTCTTGGGGTTTTAGTTTAGTGTGGGTTACTTTCCTTTCTCCTTAGTTATAGTTCCCCTTCCCTTTTTCTTTTCTTTGTAGTTTATGTAGTATTATAAAAAATTAAAAAATCCCCTCCGGGGGTCTTTAAAAAAAAAGAGGAATGTTTTGTGCCAAGAATAAGAATCTTGGTAGTATGTTCATTTAACTACCGCTATTCTGCCCATAATAGATAGAGGTATGTCCTTCCATTTAGACAAATCATTTCTCATTTCCTGTAATAGTTTATAATAATTATCCTCTATTAAGGAGCTACTTTTATTGGTCAAATTTACGCCTAAATATTTAACTTTTTTCACAAATTCCATTGACGTAGTTTTTTGAATTTTCTGAATGGTGTCTGGTTGACAGTTTTTCAGCACCAGCTTTGTTTTCTTATAATTTATTTTAAGGCCTGCTACATTTCTATACATTTTAATCGCTTCCAACAAGGAAGTTATCGATGTTCTCAGATTCTCTAGTATAAATAGCAGGTCGTCTGCAAAGGCCAGAAGTTTAAATTCTTCTCCCTTTATTGTTAAGCCTTTTATCTGGTCATTTTTTCGTATATAATTGTTCAGAGATTCTAACACAAAAATAAATAACAGTGGTGATAGCGGACAACCTTGTCTTGAACCTTTATGAATTTCTATATTGTTGGTGGTATCCCCATTTATGAGTATTTTAGCATACTGTTTTTTATAGATGGCTTTGATCATAGTCAAAAAATACTGGCCGCATTCCACTTTGTCTAGTTTTTGTAATAGAAATTCCCATGACAAGTTATCAAAGGCTTTCTCCGCATCAAGAAACATTAAGACAAGTTCTTTTTCGGGATGTACCTAATAATATTCTAATATATCAATAACTGTACGCAAATTATTTTTCATTTGCCTTTTCGGTAAGAACCCCATCTGATCTTGATGTATAGTTTGGAACAGGACCCTTTTAAATCTAAAGGCTAAAATATTAGCGAATATTTTATAGTCAGCATTTAATAAGGAAATTGGCCTATAGTTTTTAATTTCGCTTGCATCCGAATTGGGTTTATGTATTAAGCAAATTACTGTGTGATTCCAAGAGTCGGGTATCATTTCTGCTTTTCCTATCTTTTGGAACAGTTCTTTTAAAGGATTAGCTATATGTTCCTCAAAAATTTGGTACAATTCTGCCGGCAGTCCATCTGGCCCCGGTGTTTTTTCCTTTTTTTGCCTCTTTATTGCTTCTACCATCTCGCACATTGTAATTAATATAAAAGATAGAAAAGCTATTGTTTGTTTCTCTTGCTTTCTTTCTTTTTCTGCTTCTATTTTGTAGCTACAGCTTTAAGAGGAGAGATGGAGTGACGGAGCATTCGGAGATCAGCAGCTGGAGGCTGTAAAAAACTTTACAGAAGAACAAAAGAAAATGTTAAATGACCCAATTACCATCTCTGAACTGACAGAAGCATAAAAAAAAAAACACAGAAGAAAGGGAAAGCACCCGGCCCTGATGGTTTTCCGGCTGAATTTTACCAGATTTTTAAAGAACAATTAATAATACCTTTAAAATATGTAATATATAATGTTTTAGTAGAAAACAAAATACCAGAGACCTGGAACGAAGCTTTAATTATTTTAATACACAAACAAAATACAGTTGAGAGATAAATTAAAAACTATAGGCCAATTTCATTATTAAATGTGGATGATAAAATCTAAGCCTCTATCTTGGCAACAAGACTGAAAATAGTTTTGACACAAATAATACATCAAGATCAAGCAGGCTTCTTACCAAAAAGGCTACTCAGAAACAATGTAAGAACTATATTAAACGTAATTGAATATTTTAAAGCCCACACAGAGAAACAGATGGCTCTGGTTTTCTTTCTTTTTTTTTAACTTTTATTTTTGCTTTTCATTTGACATTACATCTTCACAGATTACATATATTTTCAGAGTCTATCCATCCTCCAAGTTTTTTACCCAGTTATATACCCTTGTTCATCTTTTGCTTTGTACCTTTTTGTTTTTATCTTGTAACTTTAAACTCAAGTCATCCATTTGTGCAAGATCTAACAGTTTTAACATTAGGTCTTCTTTAGAGGGTAACTTTTCTAATTTCCAATTCTTTGCCAATAACATTCTTGCAGCCCTTATTATATATGATATTAAGTATAAATCTTTGGAATTATATCCATTTGGTATCATATTTAACAAATAAATTTCAGATCTAAAATTTTTAGATTCAGATCTAAAATTTCTTGTATTACTTTGCGTATCATTCTCCAATAGTTTTGCACCTTCTTACATTTCCACCACATGTGATAAAAAGTCCCCACATTCCATTTACATTTCCAACATAAATTGGATGCATTACTATAACACTTCACTATATTATGCAGGGACAAATACCATCTGTGGAACATTTTATATACATTCTCTTTATACGCTACAGCTCTCATGTATCTTACGGATTTCCATATTTTAGTCCATTGTTCTATCTCTTCCCCCAAATCTTTCATCCAAGATATCATCACTTCTTTAATATTTTCATCTAATTCATAGTCATCCAATAGGAAGCCATAAAGTTTCTGAATTAATTTATCGTTTGAGGACAGCCAAATTTTGTCAAGTTTATTTTTTCCATCTTCAAAACCTTTTACCGTCATCTTTACTGTATCTATCTCGTATTATTGCATGTTCCCACCATGATAAATTATTTTCTCGTGCCAATTTCTCTTCAGTTTTTAGTTTGTGGTTTTTTTCCAGTAGAGCGTCATAATTTCCTTTTTTACTCGGTGAAATAAGTGAAGGTTTTGTAAACGCTTCTAGTGGAGAAACCCATCTAGGGATTTTTCTATAGAATCTCACCTTTATCTCATTCCAAATTTTATTTAGTGCCCCTCTTACCACATGTCTCTTAAATCTGGAGTGTATTTTCTCTTTACCGTACCATACGTAAGCGGGCTCAATGATAGAGGGAGCGTTTAGAGCTTGCTCCTCTGTTCCTGTAACTTTCTTAGGTTATTTCATCACCTCAAACTCTCTCCCTTAGAGAGAGGTTTGGCAGGGGACTTTCTAGTTTATGGCCCCAAGGGGTGGCGACCCCATGGTCATAAATAGCTGTCCTGAAGCAAGGAGGTTTTATCCAGGAGCCCAGGCGAGACTGCAGAGCCGAGGCGAGCACAAGAGGAGCCATGTTGAATCCACAGAGTTGGATTCCCATCAAATAGCAGAAAAAACCGAAGCTAAGTAACTTTAATTAATAATCAGACTCACCAAAATTAGGTCCTGGAGGAGGGTGGTAATAGAAGCCGAAGAAGAGTTTTCCCAGTTTAGGAGGAGAATAGAAAGTAGAGAGATGGAACTTAGAAGCGGCTAATAAAGAGAACGAGGGTAATAAGAGGAAAGGAAAAGTTCCTTTAAATTTGAAGGGCAAAGGGAGTGTTAAGAACATAAGAACATAAGAGATGCCAATGTTGGATCAGGCCAAAGGCCCATCCAGTCCAACACTCTGTATCACACAGTGGCCAGAAATACCAGTGCCATCAGGAGGTCCACCAGTGGGGCCAGGACATTAGAAGCCCTCCCACTGTTGACCCCCCCCAAGCACCAAGATGACAGAGCATCACTTGCCCCAGAGTCCCTATCTATACATTGTGGCTAATAGCCACTGATGGACTTCTGCTCCATATGCTTATCTAATTCCTTTTTGAAGCCGTCCATGCTTGTAGCCGCCCCCACTTCCTGTGGCAGTGAATTCCAAGTGTTAATCACTCTTTTGTCTTGTTTTTTAAGGAAGTCCTTAACGTCTTTTTGTGTGGCTTCTTTTTTCTGATATAGCTTGTCATAAAAAGTTTCTACAATCTTTTACAGGTCTCTAGGTATGTTTTTTCTTCTCCTTTTTCATCTATCAATATCTTTATGTGTCTTTTTTCTCTTTCTTTCTGCAATTTGTAGGCTAGCCATCTGGTTGGTTGGTTTGCATTTTCAAAGTAGTTTTGTTTTGCATAAGGTTTTTTTTTTGGCTATTTCTTGTGTTAACAGACAATTCATTTGATGTTGTAACATATTTATACTAGTTATTGTTAGTTCAGTTAAGAGACCTTGATTTTTCTTGTCTTCTTTTTAAAGTTGTTCTCCAATCTTTGTATATTTTTGTTTCTTTTGTTTCCTAATATATGCATCTTCCTTAATTATCCATCCTCTTGTGTGGACCTTGAAAATGGAAATGTCTGGTTGGATATTTTGTTTAAAAAATATTTGAAATTCCTTTTTAGAGTCTGCTACAAATTTTTCATTTTTCAAAAGGAAAGTAGTCAAAGTCCATCTTTTCCTCTTTGATGAGTCTTGTAATGTCAAAAGTAAAGGTTTGTGATCTGCAAATGTTGCTGGTAAGATCTCTGCTTCCACCAGGTCATTTATGATTGTAATTGGGCTGGTGATATACAGAATAAACTGAACTGAATGGACTGATTGTCAACGAGATCCAACACATGTCTATTCTTGACCATGACTTGTGTCTTGCAGAGTAATTTGTAGAGTCATTCTTTTGGAAATTTCTTATTCTCCAGGCATCCACCAAATTATATTCTTCTGCAAGTTGTAAAAAGTTCTTAGGAAGCTCATTACCTTGTTTCTGCTTTCCAGTTTCGGTTTTTCTATCTAAGGTTCTATCAAATACTGTATTATAATCTCCAATCAAACACATTTCTTCAAAGTCTTGTTTTGAGATAAGGTCTTGCAAAAGTTGATAGAATTTATCATGATGCTGATTAGGTGTGTATACAGAGGTCGTTTCGGGGGGGATCACGGGGGATCACAGTTCCCCCGGGTGAGGTACGGGGGTGGGGCACATGATGAAGCCCCGCCCCCTGCTTCGGCCACCCCGCTTCCGGCCCTCATTCAGCTAGGAGGAGGCAGGAGAAGAGGGAGGGTAAGTTGCTTCCTCCCTGCTTCTCCCCACCCCTGCCTGCCTGGGGCCAGGGAGGGCCTTTGCGGGGTTTCCTTGCACTTCTGCTGGCCTTGCAGGTCTACCGTTGGGCCCCTCATGGGGCTCGGCAGTGGAGCTGCAAGGCTGGCGATGGCAGCCGGGAGGGGTGGGGTGTGTGGCCTTATGACACACTTCTAGTGATGTCAGGGGGTGTGGCCTTATGACACACTTCCGGTGATGTCAGGGAGTGTGGCATATGCTAATGAGTTATGCTAATGAGTTCCCCTAGCTCTTTTTCTACCCCTGTGTGTATATATTAACTATCAGGGCTATTTTGGTTTGTCTTTGAATTTTGACCATCAAGATTCTACCATCTTCAGGATCATGTACTAATTCTGGGTGTAAATAGTCTTTCACATATCTTACTAACCCTTTTTTTTCTTTTCCTTGTCTGAAGAAATAAAAACCTCCCCAAATTTCTTCATTTCTAAATACTTTTGATCTGAAGATTTAATGTGTGTTTCTTGCAAACATATCACATCCAACTGCATCTTTTTCAATTGTAAGAATATCCTTCTTCTTTTTTGAGGTGCATTCAGTCCATTAACATTTATTTATTTATTTATTTATTTATTTTTGAGATTTATATCCCGCCCCATCCAGTAATTCAGCTCGGGGCGGCTTACAAAGGTTAAAATATAAATACAACAGCAGCATAATAAACAATATATCTGATATAAAATTTGGTGCTAAAATTATTTACATAAAATCCAAGATGGACGACGTCCCACACTGGCGGCCAAGTTCTTCGTAGCAGGAGCTCCAGGAAGAGTGTTTTCCAGATCTATTGGGTGGCAGCTACCCCAACATGGGGTAGGTAGTTAGGATATCATTGATGGAACAGTGACGGCGGCGGCTCCCCCTCAAAGGCCTGGCGGAAGAGCTCCGTCTTACAGGCCCTGCGGAACTGCTCCGATCTCAGTGCTCTTGGGGGAATGTACGGGGAGAGGCGGTCCCTTAGGTAGGCCGGACCCTGGCCATTCAGGGCTTTAAAGGTAAGCACCAGCACTTTGAAACGAATCCGGTATGCTATAGGCAGCCAGTGCAGCGCATGCAGCACCGGTCGGATGTGGTCTCGCCTGGAGAGACCCATCAACAACCTCACCGCAGCATTCTGCACTAGCTGCAGCTTCCGGATTTGCAACAAAGGCAGCCCCAAGTAGAGAGCATTACAGTAGTCCAGCCTTGAGGTGACCGTCGCA
>NW_015171583.1:139718-139839 GCF_001447785.1 Gekko japonicus | reverse complement strand
AGATGGTAAAAGGCTGACTTGGCAGTGGCAGCTACCTGGGCCTCCATCGACAAAGAGGAGTCCAGAAGCACACCCAAACTCCTAACCTCCCGCGCAGGCACCAATGGTGTCCCGCCAAAGG
>NW_015171583.1:120472-138432 GCF_001447785.1 Gekko japonicus | reverse complement strand
GGCCTGATGCGTGGGGGCCGAGACGAACTGAGAGAGTCCCAGTGCCGCCATGGACGACACCAGATCCATAGCCCGGCTGGAGGCCGCGTCCTCGGCATGGACGTTGAAATCACCCAAGACAAGTAGCCTTGGGTGCTCCAACGCCCAGCCTGATACGGCCTCCAGCAGGGATGGCAGACCATTTGCCGGTACGTTAGGTGGTCGGTACACCAACCAAATGGCCAAACTCTCCTCAGCCTCCAGCATTGCGCCGACACACTCCATACCCGCGATCTCTACCTGCGGGAGCGCCCTGAAGGAGTAAGCCTCCCGAATGAAAAGCGCCACTCCTCCCCCCTGCCCTCTGGTCCGTGATTGGTGAAGGACCGAGAACCCTGGAGGGGCAAGCTGGTTGAGCGCAACCGTCTCGCCCTCTTTCACCCAGGTCTCGGTCACGCATGCCAGGTCTGCTTGCTGTTCCTGCACGAAGTCCCGCAGGATTTCGGCTTTGTTGTTAATAGACCTGGCATTGCACAGCACCAATGACGGAGGAGGGTTCTGAATCCTGACCCCACTGCTGGCCACCCTCGGGATGAGTCGAAGGCTGGAAGGGCGCCGAGCCATACTACTTTTCTGCGCCCTTCGCACTCGACCTTGCCTCGACCCACCGCCATACCTCCCTCTCCCCAAGAGCACTGGAATTTGTTTCCCATGCATCACTGGCGGGCTCCGCGCAGCTTCAGGCCGCCAACCGATGGCCAGGTTGAAATTATTGAAATTATTTTAATTTTCCTTCTATCCATCCTGTACTTTCTTTTCTGTGTCTTCTTTGGTCCTTTGTTGAAATCTTGTGACTATTTGTGATGGTACAATCCTTACTGTTTTTCTCTCGTATCTTGGCACTTGTCCAGTAGTTCCTGTTGCTCCTTGTGATTCCTGAGTTTTTTCTTCTGCATCCTTCTGTTCCTCTTCTTGTGTTTCCAGATCATCTCCATGTATTTTTAAAAAGTCTTCTACTTTGAAGGTTGAGTTAATCCCTGTGTCTTTTGCCCTTGTAAGTAAAAAGAAGGCCTTTAGGTATTAGCCACCTGTATGTAATTCCATTCTTTTTTAATGTACTTGCAAGATCCATATAATCTTTTCTTTTCTCCCGCACTCTCTAAGGGACTTCTTTAAGTATTTTTATCTCTGTATTTGAAGAGATGTGTCATTGGCAGTTTTAAGAATCTGATCCCTCATAGTTGTCTTATAAAATCTCACATGTACCTCTCTAGGTAGTTTGTTTTTTCTTGCATAAGCTGAAGGCATTCTATAGGCCACATCAATTTCATTGTAAACTTCTTCTGGGTTTTCTGCGCCCATATATTTTGCAAGAGTGTATGCCATATGTATTTTTAGATCTTCCTCCTTCTTTTCTGGGATGTTCTAGAATCTTAATATATAGGCAGCGTTATCCATTTCCAATTTTATAAGCATGTCTTCCATGGTATCCTGTTTGGATCTCATATCCTAGATTTGAAGATCTTCTGATTTAGTTTCCAATTTAGTTGTTGTTTTCACCAGAGCAGAAATTTCTTGTTTATTCTCAGCAATCTGTTTCTTGATCTCTTCAGTTTGCGTAGTGACTTGTTGGGCCAGTGATTCTAATTTGGCTTGAATGGGATCAACCACTGTTGCCACCGCCTCCTGGATTAAACATTTGAGCTAAATTGGTGGCCACAGATTTCACTGCCCCTGGAAATGGCCCTCCAGGGCCTTTCTCGACCCACTAGACATATTTAAGAGTTCTATTAATAATAAAGACTCACCCCTCCCTTTTAAATTTCTTATTAACAACGGAGAATCACTCACCCTCCCTTCCAAAGACAGACTTCTTATTTTGTTTAAACTCCTTATCACAATAATATTATAATTTTTCTCAAGCTACATAACCAGGAATCTTATCAAATTATTTACATTACAAAAAGAACAGTTTATACTTTATGGTTACAGCATGTATAGACCCAACAATACCAAGATTCTTCAGTCACTTGGAAATGACGTTGCAAAACACTTTCTTCCTACTTCTTTCTTCTTGTGGGACTTAATTGCTTCCATTTGTAATCCACAAAGCACCAAAGCAAGCCATCATTGTAATCCAATAAGGGGTCTACATCAATCCATAATAGCTCCAAATAATCCCAATAAAAAGATATATCCACTTGTAAATCCAAAATATGGGGAAAAGGAGGTTTTTAGTTGTGTAATCCTGCCAAGTAAGTCCCAAGTAGCCAAGTTACTGAATGGAAGAAAGTATAATCCAAATACAGTACATAAATATATTCCAATAAAAAATTCTTAAAAGGCCAAAGGTAAGTCTAAAAAATAATCCATAGAAACTAAGTTGTTTTCCCAATTAAAGCAATAGGTAAACAAAAAATGGAGAAGGGTCTTTGTATCCAAAGTCTTTATCCTTGCCAAACATAAAACTCAGATTTTAAAGTCATTTATATTGTATTCCAAACTATGGTCTAACATTTAAAAAGTTCTGTTGATAGATTTATTTCCAAGCTTCAACCAAGTCTCTTAATAGCCCCAAATATGTTCCTCTAGCAGTTCAAAGTCTCGTCCAAGCCATGGAAGTAAAGGGGGGGGGGGAAGCCTGCCTCTTCTTTTTCTTTCTGTCTGGTTTTTAAAGTTTAAAGGGGCCCTTAGCCAGTAATGGTTATAAAGCTTGTGCACTTACTTTACTCACAATGTTAGAGTCCTTTTCTTTCCAAGTAGTATGAAGCATTAGGTCTCTTGTTCGGTCGGTGTTCACAGATTTGCACCAATGGCTGCCATTGTGTGCTCTCACTCAGATCCTTGGCGTCAGGGCAATCTGAACTCTACCCGCCTGCCACCACAAGCGGGAGTGTTCAGTTCAAGCCCCCTGCTTGAACCCCCCCTTCAGGAAGGCTCAGTGGGGTCCGGATGGTCCCGGACCTCCATTAAAGGATCTGCAATCTGGCTGCTACTCGGGAACAAGTCCCTGAGCCGTCCAAAGCTGCAGCACAGCAACCGGAAGCTCACACTTGATGACTTCTTTTAAAACTGCCATGCAAGCCTCCTTTTGTAAATTGCAGTTCCATTTATTGCCCATAGTTAAAATTCCATAATATTATTTATTTTGTGTGAGTGAATAGCCCATCTCATCAAAGCTGCATATTTGTGTATGTTCATTCACAGATAATTCTTGGTGATGTTTGTGGAAGTAGTACCCTTAGTACTGCTAGTCAGTCTGGCATCCCCAGGCCTCACCCCAAGATTTGAGATACTGAGGACTTGGCAACTTTATGTCCATAAGCAAAGAAGCCAGCTAGGCCTAAGCATTTCTTCTGAGGTAGAAATTTTTCCTTAAGGAATCAGGAGACCAGCCTCTCTCTCTGAGATTCCTGACAAGACTTCCCACCAATCTCTCTTGTTCATTCCCTGGACTGGGGCTCTCTTGGCTGTTGACGTAGTCCCACCTGTTAGGCAAGTAAGCTCTAGTTTGTAAGGCTGTTCCACTGGTCTAATAAGTTCTTTCAACCAGCCTATCTAAAGTTGCCAGCCTCCAGGTGGGGCCTGGGGATCTCCCGCTTTTACAACTGATTTCCTGCTGACAGAGATCAGCTTTCCCAGAGAAAATGGCTGCTTTGAAGGGTAGACTCTATGGCATTGTACCATGCTGAGGCCCCTCCCCAAACCCCACCCTTTCCTGGATTCACCTCCAAAGTCTCCAGGTATTTTCCAACCCAGAGCTGGCAACCCTAAGCCTATCTAGGCTAAGGAGTGGAACCCTAATCCGTTCCTCTTTCCATGAGGGCTCATCCTGTATGTGGTAGCAGTTGTCACATGGCTAATAACGTGTAATGGCTCATCATGAAAGTCAGACCCTTTTCTCTCTGCAGTGGGATTGAAGAGAAAATATAATCTTTCCTGTTTGTATCCCATCCTCTGTTAATGCTTGAGGTGCTTTGCAATAATTCAAACAATATTTTAAAACCATAATTAAAACAGGCAATAAATTATACAGTTGGAAAACACAATCTTCTCTGTGAATCTCTGCCTGGTAAACATTCACTTTGAGGTGGCAGCCAGTACATAGAACAGTCTGAAGTAACCTCTATGTGGTAGCTAGAATATATTGTTTGGAACCTTTCCAGTTTGGTTTTCAGCTGGGTTATAGGACTGAAATGGCCTTGGTTGCCCTGGTAGGATGACCTGCTCAGGAGATGGACAGAGGGAGTGCAACTCTGTTGAGTCTCCTGGATCTCCTGGACCTCACAGCGATTTTTGATACCATTGATCATGGTATCCTCCTGGACAGAGATTGGGAGACACCATTTTGTGGTGGTTCTGGTCCTACATGGAGGGTGGTTTTCAGAAGGTGGTGCTGGGGGACTGCTGTTCAGGCCTTTGGTCTATGGAATCCCACAAGGCTCCATTTTAATATCTACATAAAACTGCTGGGTGAGGTCATCTGGAGCTTTGAGCTGAGTTGTCTCTAATATTTGCTTCCAGCTGATCGCAGGAAGTTTGTAGAAACCCTGAACTGGTGCCTGGAGGCGGCTTTGGGAGTACATGTGGGCTAATAAATTAAAGGTTAATCCTGACAAGATAGAAGTGCTACTATTGAGCAGAAAGTCTGACCAGGATTTAAGGTTATCACCCATTCTGGGTGGAGTTGCACTCCTTTTGAAGGAACAGTTCCTTAATTGTGGGCTGCTTCTGGACCCAGTTCTCCTGCTGGATAAGCAGGTGGCAGCTCTGGTCAGGAGTGCCTCTTACCGGGTTTATTAGCCAGCTGTGGCCTTTTGTGAGCAGAAAAGATCTGGCCACCGATGGTGCATGCCCTGGTTACATCTAGATTAGATTATTGCAATGCAATCTACATGGGGCTGCATTTGAAAAGTGTTTGGAAACTTCAACAAGTGCAGAATACACCAATGCAGTGCAATATTTGGTCCATATCTCTCCAGTCCTGGTTTACCTATCCTGGCTTCCAATCTGCGTCGGGGCACAATTCAAGGTGCTGATATTGACCGTTAAAGCTCTATATTACTTGGGACCAGATTACCTGAAGGACTGCCTGCTCCATTATGAACCTAACCAATCATTGTGATAATCTTCCAAAGCCCAGTTCAGGTGCCCTGCTTTCTGAGATTAGGTGGGTGGCAACCTGGGAAAGGGGGCCTTCTCAGGCATGGCACCAAAACTCTGGAACTCCCTCTCAGGCCCAGGGAGACTCACCTGTCCCCTTCTGTTGCTGTCTTCGGCCAGCAGGTGAGGACTTTTCTTTCCTTTCATTTTCTGTTCCCTCAGTGAGCCCTCATTCCTGGCCAATGTTTTAACAGTTGCTTTTATGTTTCTATATATGTATTTTAGCTCTGGTTCTAATTGTTCTAATGATGTATCATGAGTTCGAAAGGTTTTTAAAATGTGATTTTATTATGTATGTTTTTAATTTGTTAGCCAACTTGGTGGCCCTTATGAGAGCAGAAAGGCAGGGGTATAATTTTTTAAAAAATACAGGAAATATTTTCAGACCATGATGATCTTATTCTGTTGCCCTAATTGCACTTCAGGAGCTGTGGTGGCTCAAGTGGTTAAGACGCTGAACTGCAGGCTGTGGAAGGTTGGTAGTTCAGCAGTTCGAGACCCATGCGTGCCGCATGACGGAGTGAGCTCCCGTCTCTAGTTCCAGCTCCTGCCAACCTAGCAGTTCGAAAGCAAGAAATTGCAAGTAGATAAATAGGTACCACTTCGGTGGGAAGATAACAGCGTTCCGTGCGCCTTGGTGTTTAGTCATGCCGGCCACATGACCACGGAAACATCTTCGGACAGCACTGGCTCTTCGGCTTTGAAACGGAGATGAGCACTGCAACCCTGGAGTCGGATTCGACTGGCTTTCGAGCAAGGGAACCTTTACCTTTACCTTTAATTGCACTTCTTCCCTTATCATTTGCTCTTTGCTTTCCTTGCTCACTTTCACCTTGCCTACTGCCAAATATTTCAGATTCTTTGGGATTCAGATTCTTGCAAGCAAAATGCACTAAGCAAAGACGTAAACTGATGTATAACTTTGAGTTTGCAATCTTGACTACTTGACTACTTTGGCATAGAATCTATATTGAGGAAGGCATGAATGCAGCTTTGGAAAATACTGAAATCTCTAGTGATCAAATTCTGTTCTTGTTTCCCTCCAGCTCTCTGGCACCATCCCAGTTGTCTCCCCATGTCTGCATCCACCACGCCCCAACCTGTGCTGGGCTTCTGGGAACGACCACGAAAAGGCACAGGATGCACCAGCCAGGAGCATTCTACCACAGGGCAGGAAGTGCATGTCATAAGCCTGCGTGGGGGAGTGCCACTAAATGCCCAGGTAGTGGGGTTGCTTTTAGATGTCCATAGTTCCTGTGTACTGTACTGTACCTCCAGTGCTGTATAGTACCTCCAGTGCTTGGCTACATGAAACAGCTGTTTGCTAGAGCTCTGCAGGAGGCCCAGGTTATCTCATGGTGCACCAAGCAAACACCATCTTCGTTTGAGGTTAGACATCTGAGACATTACAGGTAGGCTTTCCTGTGCCAGGACTGCAGTAACACTGGCCTGGGAGAAATCTCCCTCTCTAAATCATGGAAGTTTATATTAGCCAAATTAAGACGAGCATCCTGGATGCACCTCGATATTACCCAAAGCTCTCTGTTCCCAAGAAGCATTAGGATTGCCAGGTCTCTTGCGGGGGCGGGGGGCCCCCTCCAGTCTTCTTCCTTGAGTCTTCTGGCATTCATGCCACATTGACATCACCCAGAAGTGAAGTCATTGTGCAGGGCATGTCGTGTGGGGGATGTGCTAGCATTTGCTAGCATTTTCCCCAGAATGCTAGAGCCTCCCCCGCATGATGTGCCCTGAATTAAGATGTCACCTCCAGGTGATGTTATCGTGCTGGGCATGTCAGGCACGAACAGGAAGATTGCCAGGTCTCTTGTGAGGGCGGGGGTCCCTCCAGTCTTCTTCCTTGAGTCTTCTGGCATTCATGCCACAATGACATCACTCAGAAGTGACGTCATTGTGCAGGGCTTGTCGTGTGGGGGATGTGCTAGCATTTGCTAGCATTTCCCCCAGAATGCTAGAGCATCCCCCGCATGATGTGCCCTGAATTATGATGTCACCTCCAGGTGATGTTATCGTGCTGGGCATGTCAGGCACGGACAGGGCTGCTCAGGCTTCCCCCGCCAGCCAGCTGAGCAATGGTGGATTGGGCCCCTGAAAGTGGGGAAAACCCCGTCCCCATTGGGGGAATGGCAACCCTAGGAAGCATTGTTTACTAGCTTAGTGCCCAAGGTAGCTATATTTTTCCTCCTTTTCCTGGTGTTTGTCTCTAATCCTCTTCCATAGAGGAAGGGGTACCACTTTAGCCAGGACCCTCTGCTTGAGTCTATGGATGATTTTCAGTTGGTGGGGCCTGGTGAAGTGGACAAGGTGCTTTGAAATGTGCAGCCTTCCATGTCCAATATTGCCCCTTATGGCTAATCTTATAATGCCAGACTGTGTCGGTTGACAGGATCCAAGAGGTAATAAATGCCTCTCTGCTGTAGGAAGTTATTCTAATCAATGTTCCCTCTAAGCTCCACAGTGCTGTGAGCAAAAATTCTACCTTGTGAGCAAAAAAAGCTAGTAGCGTTAAAGTTGTGAGCGAGTCTACATTTGACTATCACATAAATTAATGTTTAAATTATTTCCATAACCTTGTAAAAGTTTCAGAATGAATTCTTATAAACTATATTTAAACTATACTTATTTAAACATTTAAACATTATAAGAGAAAACAGAATCAAGTCAAATTTCATTACAGGAAATGTTGTCCTCTATGGGAGTAGACCTGGCCTCCAGAGAACAGGTCTACCCTCCCCATGCCACTATATCTGTAGACCTGGCCTTGGACCATCATCCTGTGCTGAGCCTTGGAAAACATACCAGCAGTTTGGGGGGGGGGGACTCTTGCAGTCTACTTTGGTTTTTTAAGTGTAATATGACAAATTATAGTTCAAGTATAACGGAGGTGGAACAATCACTGTCAGAACCCTGCCTAACCTAACAGTAAGTTGTTTAAGTGTTATCAGTCTGCCGTAATTACTTATTTATTAAAATATTTGTGTCCTACTTTTCCCTGTGAGTCAAGGCAGCTTACAAATCATACTGAAAAGCATTATAGGGGTGTGCAGAAAAATCATTTTTTCCAACTCCATTACAGTCTATAGGAACCATTATAGTCAAAAGGCCCCATAGGCTATAATGGGGAATCAATCCAGGGACATCTGGGGCTCTGGGGGGGGGCTGTTTTTTGAGGTAGAGGCCCCGAATTTGCAGCATAGCTGCTGGTGCCACTCCTACCCCCCCCCCCAAGTTTCCAAAAGATTGGACAAGGGGGTCCAATTTTATGGGCCCCGGAAGGAGGTACCCCCATCCTCTGTCGTTTCCAATGAAGGGGAAAAATGCCTTCTCGGTTTACTTGTGAGCTGCCAACTAAAATTTTGTGCACCAGCACCCCAGTACAGCTTAGAGGAAACTCTGTTCTAACTGCTTTGAAAGAGGCAGTTGTGAGACTGTCTCCTGAAGAAGGGATCCCTGAACCCAAATGGCTTAAACAATTTCTGTCCAGTGGCTAATATTCCATTCTTGGGCAAGGTGCTTGAGTGGGTGGTGGCTATACAACTTCAGGCACTCTTGGAGAAAAAGGATTATCTAGACCCATTTCGATCTGGATTCAGGCCTGGTTTTGGGACAAAAATGGCCTTGGTTGCTCTGACTAAAGCCATTTGCCGGGAGAGTGGTGGAGCAGTGCATCCCTGTTGATTCTTCTGGACCTCTCAGCAGATTTCAGTACCATCAACTATGGTATCCTTCTGGAGAGGCTGGCTAGGCTGGGAGCAGGGTACGGTGGACCACATGATTCCAGAAGGTAGTGCTGGGGGTTCCATCTTATACCCCAGGTTCCATCTTATACCCCATGCTATTTAACATCTACATGAAACCCCTAAGAAAGGTAATCCAGGGATTTTGAGCGAAGTGCCACCAATATGTGGATGGCACCCAGCTCTATTTCTCCTTAACAGCTAAGCCAGGTGGATCTGTGGAAGTCCTGAACAGGTTCCTGAAGAGGGTAATGGGATGGATGTGGGCCAGTCAACTCAAGCTCAATCCAGACATGACAGAGGTACTGTTAGTCAATGGAGAAGCTGCTTGGTGACTGCAGAGCAAGCCTGTCTTGGAGGGGGCTGTGCTCCCTCTAAAAGAGCAAGTTTGTAGTTTGGGGATGCTACTAGATCCTGGCCTACAGTTGGAGGCCCAGTTTTCTTCCATGGCACCCTGGGTTTATCATCAGCTTCATCTGGTTCACCAGCTATGGCCAGGCCTACAGTTGGAGGCCCAGTTTTCTTCCGTGGCACCCTGGGTTTCTCATCAGCTCCATCTGGTTCACCAGCTATGGCCACTGATTAAAAAGTGTGATCTGGCCACAGTGATCTATGATCTGATCACTTCCAAGTTAGATTACTGAAATGTGGTCTACATAGGGCAGCCTTTGAAAATGTTTTGGAAACTTCAGTTGGTCCAAAATACAGTGGACTGGTTATCTACCCTGGTTATCCATCTGTTATCCATCTAACAAAGTGCTTATTTTTAAGGCTTCAAATGATGCTAGGTACCTGAAGAACTGTCTCCCCCCACACTATCTGGCTTGCCAGTTAAGAGCAACCTCTCGAGGCTTGCTCTCTGTGCCCCTGCCTTCAGAAGTGAGGTGGGCAGTATCAAGGCTAACCCTGCATTGGTGCACTAACATAACCAAGCTTAACTTAGGTTTGGTTCAGGTCACTCCCCAGTAACACACACCATGAAGCAAAAAAAGGCTTTCTTGAAGAAATTCAAGAAAAGATTTTAAAAACAATATGTATGGTTCAGTGGCAGTCAAGATGCCCAGAAAAATAACAAAGCTAGACTTGCTAACTACTTACTCAGTTTTTACAGCAGTGATGTTATCCATTTTTTAATGGTCTCCTGTTTTATGGATGGTTATTATGCTGCTTATGTCTAATGGCTTTTTGAATATACTGTGGTTTTAAATGTAAGCTGCCTTGAGTAAGGCTCTGAAGAGGCAGCATAGAGATATTCTAAATAAATAATACAGGTAATAAAATATTTCAGGTAACTCTGGTTCTGGGCTCAGATCCCACCCACAGAGCCCCCATATTTGTGCTGCACTCCCAGGAGCCTCTGCACTGGATGCTGCCCTCTCCACCTGGGAAGAACTGGACCTTCCAGGTGAGGAAAGGAAAGAAGTCAGAAGAACTTGCAGAGGGTGTGTGTGTGGGGGGTCAGGTACCTCTAAACCTAAGGGGGACAGTTCAGGTCCCTGCCTATCCCAACAAAGAGGATGACAATAGAGCAATGCGGTAACAAACCAACTGATTCCGTAACAATACTCACAAAGCAATTTGCAGTTTAACGGTGCTTTCCCTCAGGACCACTTTGTGTAGTAAGAAAGGGGAGGAGAGTGAGCTGAGAGAACTTGAGAGTCCATGGTGAGGTGGCTCTTGAACCCAGATCTTCCAGCAGTGCTATTTTTTCCTGTTGCCCGGTCTGGGAGATCAGAAAAGGATCAGCTCTTCCAGCCAGTGTCTTTATATTCCTCCTGCCTACAGGTTTCCCTGGGTTCCAGCGTTTCAGCTCTAGGGCTAGTGGCTTCTGCTGAGATCAACTTCCCAGAGACAACCAGGAGTTTGCTACAGTGGGCACGCAGGGAGCATGGCGGAGTCACCTCGCTGGCTGAGTACCATGGAGTCAACACGATCTACACACGTCTCGGGGCTGGTATGGGCAATAAGGGCAGATGTATGCTCAGAGAGAAAGAGTGGCTATGGAGTGGGGTGGCATGGTGCTGGCTCTGCAGGAGGAAGGGGCTCTGGTTTGCGGGGAGAGGAACAGTGTCTCCAAGGTAATGGTTGATGTATAGTATTTTGTGGTTTCTAGCAGTAATTGAGGGGAAACTAGCAAAGGGAAGGCTTTTACAGTGAACTATAGGGATGGGCATGAACCTGAAAACAGTGGTTTGGTTTGGGGGTCAGGGCGGCCCATGGACCAACCCCGGAACCGAACTGAGCCAAAAGATGCAGCAAGATGCGGACAGGAGAAAGGTGGCGAAGAATGCCCGGGGGGGGGGCTCCCTTCCACCTTTCTCCCTGCTGTGGCTTGCTGGGGACAGGAGGGGGGGGATCACCTGGGAAAGGACTTCCTTTCTCCCTTTCTCTTTGCCACAGCTTACCATGGCTGAGAGAAAGGGGACAGGGGTCACCCAGGAAGGGTTAAATGGCTGGCAGCCATTTAACCATTCAGTTTTGCTCCCTGCTGCTTTGAAGGGGGGGAAGCAAAACCAGTCAGCCATTTAATCCTAACTGCTGACCAGTGGACTCCGTGCCACTCAGCTGTTAGGTTTAAATGGCTGGCCCCAAACAGCCCAACCAAACTGGCCAAAAGTTTGGTAAATGTTTGGGGGAAGGCACCTTCTCCAAACACTGGTTCCCGAGCTCCAAACAGGCCTAAGTTCTGCCCGAATTTTGGTTCGTGATCTGATTCATGCCTATCCCTAGTGAGCTAGGCCTAGGCTCACTCAAAGTCAGCAAAAGAATCTTTGCCAGGTCAATTGGCAAGCAATACTTTGCTATCCTGGGCCGTCCCCCACCCCCCCAGTTTGGGAATGAGCAGATCAGATTCATCTCAGCATTTGTTTCCGGGCTGCTCAGCTCTGGTCGCTGCATACATTTCTCATACCATCATTTCACTTTCTCTCCCAGATGGGACTGCACCAGCAACCTGCAAGCTGCGTAGGAATTTCCTAAGGTCTTCACATTTTGCATCTGAGCGCCGACTTCAGCCTCTGAGAATTTGCCTGAATTCTGACCCACCTCAAGACCTTGAAGTTCACATTATCTTCTCCAAGGGAATGGCTTCAAGGTGTGCCAGTGCATTGCAGTAACTTGAGCTTGTGAGAATGTGGTTGGATGAATCCAGTATTCGTATGGAGAGAAACTGTTTTTGCATGGAGGAAGTTTTATGAAAGGTTTGAAGTGGACCTTGCAGTATTGAATGGGAACAGAAGGCTAGGGTCAGGGGTGGTCTTACCTATGGAGTAGCCTGGGCAATTGCCGTGGGGCCCAATGGCTAGTGGGAGAGGTGATAGAAAATGGTGTTGGAAAATAGAGTAAACCAAAATGCACACTGTGTGCCCTGACCTGTATAGCCCAGGCAAGCCTGATCTCCTCAGATCTTGGAAGCTAAGCGGGGCTGACCCTGGCTAGTATTTGGAGTACCGGAGTCACAATGCAGAGGCAGGAGATGGCAAGAGCCACCTCTCAACATCCCTTTCCCTTCAAGCCCCACTAGGGGTCTCCAGACGTCTGCTTGACTTGATGGCACACACCCCCTCCGCAAACTGTGGTGTAATTTTGAAGGGGCACGGGTGAAAACTGGGCACGTTATTCATGTTCAGAGGGGGTTGTGTGGGCATAGAGGGGCGTGGGGGCCCAATCCTTGACTTTGCATGGATCCCCAGACTCTCTATGACCACTGCTGACTGGGATACTAATAATGGGGTTTAAAATGGGCCAATGTCAGAATTTGGGGGTTGGAGAGAGGCAAGCAAGAACTCAGTACTGTCTTAGGCAAGATTGTGAGTGAGAACTGAAACAGAGCCACTGATGCTTAGGGCATACCAGGTCTTAGCTGTTGAGTAGGGGATCCCTGTGTGTTTGGATTGAGGAGCAATGCTTGGGATGGATGGTCACCTTTGCTTCTGTGTGTTTTTAGTCCTGTGATCTGATAGGTTGATGTTGTGTGAGTGACAATATGTTTTCTCCTAGGGGACTGGCCCATTTGACTGTGGAGCTTCATGCCCTTAAGAAGTCCCCACGTCGAGGTTTGCTCTTGATCCTGAAAAGTGAAGGAACTGCCCAATGGATGGTTCATGCTCACCATCTCACTGGCCAACTGCATGTACTGGTATGGACCAGATCTCTTGCGGCGATAGATCTGAACACCTGAGGCCAGAGTTGGACTGGACATTTAACTTAAGAGAAAGTTCCTGGTGGGTCCCTTCCCTGGAGGGCCAGTAGTTCTGCCAGTGCTATAGGGGCCCCTCAGCTCAGACCTAGCCAGCAGTGCCAAAGCTGAGTGCGGGTTCACCCACTGACACTGGCAATACAGAAGGAAGCAACAGGTGTGCCGATGCCCACTGCTGATGCTGCTGGCCCGGTATGAGTGTCCCCTAGGGCACTGGGTTTTAACCACCCCAGGGGCAACTCATCTTGGCTTCCTCCTGGACCATTTTAATATCTCTTTCTGCCCTGCTCTAGGCCAGCTCATACTGGGTTCCCACCCAAGAGTGGCTGGTATCTGGAAGGGGCACACACAAGCATGCAGCCTCCCTTAACCCTCTTCTGTAATGTGTTCCAATAGCTCCCTTGGTACCAGCTGGTACTGCCTTGGCCTAGTTTGTAGCTGTGACTCCTGTCTTGCTTTCCTCTTTTTCTAAAGTGAACAAAGGAGGCCCTGGTTATTTGTTCTTTTCTGTTCACCCCACAAGGTCATTAATTCTTCTTTCTTCCAAGAATGGTGTTGTATTTATAGAAGCCTGTTTGGGTGGTACTATACCGTTTCTGCTTAAAGTGTCTGACCTTTCCTCATTTTGTGAATATAAGAATATAAAAGCAACCCTGCTGGATCAGATCAGTGGTCCATCTAGTCCAGCATCCTGTCTCACACAGTGGTGAATCAGTTGCCTTGGAGGGCCAACAAACAGAGCATAGAGGCCAAGGCCCTCCCCTGCTGTTGCCCCCAGCACTGGGTTTCAGAATTGTTACTCCCTCTGAATATGGAGGTTCCTTTTGCTCGCCATGTACATGTCATCTGAGCATGGGTTTTCTTTCCAGGCTTCACACAAAGTGGTAGTGAGCAGCATGGAAATGGACCTGTCCCTGACCGTGACCCAGCGTACATCCTCTGGGCTGGCTCGTATCAGAGATCCTTTGCAGTGGGTTGCAAGGCAGAAGCTACCTGTGTTCACATCCTACACTGAGGCTGAGCATGTGAACAGATTTCTTCTGATTGTTGGGATGAATGGTAGGCAATGTACAAAGTTTTTGAGTGGGCGCGTGTGGGGGAAAAGTCTTCACCAGAGAATGTAGGCAGTTCAAAGTGGCTACTAGTGATTGGCAGCATTGTTGAGTTGTCCTGGGAATGTATACCTCGCCTTCTGCATCACCAATTCTGTTTCAAGCCATTCAGACAGAGTTGTAATCCAAATGTTTAGAACAAAACGTGAACTTTCAAGGGGGCCAAAAGGGTCTCTGAAATCCCCTTCCCCTATTCTTTTTGTGTGTCTATTACCCTGTCTCCTATTGCCTTGGCTCTATTTTCTTTTCCAATCAGGGATCACATCATGATGCCATGGTGACATCACTGAGGCCAAATGAAGCCGCGTTGCCTTCTGAATGGGTGTCTGAGGGAGAAAGGACATGTCTGTGCATTGTTCAGACCATCAAGATGACACTTTGTGTGTGCCTACACTGTAGTGATTTAACTGCTTGCCCTTGCAGTGAGCACAGCAGAGGATGCGTCCCCACAATGGCAAGACTGACCAGTCAGTGCTTCCTGTCTTGCTGTGCTGTGAGGTTGGGGGATAAAACCACTACACTGCATCAAGATAGTGTTCCTTGTCCCACTTGCTGGGGCAATATAGAGTGCATTCCTTTCCCACTAAGACACACACCTTCCGCACATGGAAAGGAAAGTTTTGTCAGTTTCTGCCTCTCTTCAAAATAGCTTGCGCTTGCTCTGGGTGGGGTGTGCATGGAAGCTTTTGTGAAACATGCCTTTCCATTTTGCTGCTCCCCTAGCTTAGTCTGTGGAAACTGTTCCATTTCTCCTGATTCTGCTCTGAATGATGAACTCACATAAAAAGGGAAGATCTTGTCTAGAGGCAATGTAGGCGATAGGGAGGAGGTGAACCCTGACGGGTGAGTTTACTAGTGTGCCAGCACTCCAAATAGCTGCGTTATCTGTCATTTGGGGGATAGATGGGAAAGGTAATCTTCCAACTGACATGCATTGCCTTCGACCATCCATTCCTTCTTTGCAGGTGCCACAACAGACCCTGAACCATTTGGGCCCATGTTTCTGCCTCCCACCACGTCTTCTGAGACTCAACAGCATTTACCAGAGGCCGTAACGGTGGGCTGGGCGAGGAGGCAGGAGTTCTTGACAGGGGACAGCACTTCACTCCTTCTGCTGCCCACGGCCAAAACAGGTGCTAAAGGAGCTGAGGCAGTACTGTGTCCGAGGGAACAGCAGCACAGTCGTGAGAACAAGGATATCCAGAGTGTAAGTAACCAAATTGAGCATCTCTGGATTGGAGGCAAAGAGGCCATTTTTGAGGAGGTGGGGATGGGAGGTGGCAGGCATTCTCTGGTGTGCCGTCCTTCTGAAAGAGGTTCTTGTGGCAGTCTGAAGGTGCTTTGTATACCTCCAAGCCATGGATCCCTGCAGTCCACTACTGCCTACTCTGACTGGCAGTGGCTCTCCAATAGATTTGGAAAGGTTTTTCCTGAGTTGTTCTTTTTTTACTGGGGATGCCATTAGTATTGAACCAGGGGTCGCCTCCATGCTGGAATTCTGCAAATAAGATTCTTGTCTTCTAATTCCTGCACAAACACTTGCCCTTCTGGAGCTAAATTTGTGAAAATGCAGCACAGAAGAAATTTGGACTGCAGATGAGCCAATTGCTGTTACCTTTCTTGGTTCTCAGCACTGGGAAGTTCTGCTCAGCAGCTTGTCTCTGATCAAGATGCCCCAAAACTTTATTCCTAAAGGTCCTCCAAAGACCTTACACATCAATCTGTCACAGTACAGGCCTTGCCTCTCCCCTGCAGGTTTCCTGTGTCTCACCTTCCTCAACTCAGGCCTCTCCCCCAGAAGCTACAATGGCCTTCCAGGACCTTCCCTTTCATCTTGGTAATGTCCTGCTCAGCCTTGAGGTCTACAACTCTGAGGCCTTTGCCAAGCAGCCAGGACCCTGTGTCGTCTCTGCTAACAGCCGAGTCTTTGTGGAGGTGAAGCTGACGTTCAATATGCGGGAATTGTCTTTTGATGCAGAAATTAGGCTCTCAAAATGAGCTTAGAGGAAGGAGTGTGGGGCCTTGAATTGTGGCATTTGTGGCCTGTGTTGGCTATCACATTGTTCTGTCAGTACAGTTTGGTGCCACAATAAATATGCACTTGTTGTCAAGGAACAGAACAATAGGAGCAGTTTTAAATAGTTGGTTTAACAAGTGTTGGCATGGGTGGGATGATCAGCATTTCAGCATTAGGCCTCCTATATATTTCATGGTCTTGTAGGTAAGGGAATTCGGGGAGATGTACTTAGTGAGATGACAAGATGTGATCCATGGTGTTCACGCCTCATTCAATTGTATAGAAGTTACACAAAAACACATGCATGTTCCAGTGGAAAAGCCATTTTCACACAGGATACCCCAAAGCATGGGGTAAGGGGTCCAAGAAACCGATGTGGATGAATTGAGAGCTTCAGAATAAGCTAAGGGAGAAAAGGGAAATGGAGAGAAATGGAGGGAAGGTCTGACCTCTAAAGAGGAGTATATGAGAGTTACTAGGTACTGCAGATCAGCCATCAGAGAAACCAAAGCTCGGTATGAGTTGGGTCTGGCCAGAGGGACTCACTACAATAAGAAAAACTTCTACAGATATGTGAGAAGCAAACACAAGGTAAAAGGGGCAATTGGACCACTTTGGGGAGTAGAAGGAAAAGCTCTGGTGGAGGACAGAGGAAAAAGCAGACAGGGTTAATGACTTTTTTGCCTCTGTATTCTCCCGGAAGAACTTGAGCCCATCTAGAGATGGTATAGGGCATAATAGGACACCTGAGTGTCCAGTTGACATTGACAGGGAGGTTGTGGAGAGGCACCTGGCTGCACTGGATGAATACAAATCCCCTGGGCCAGATGGTGTGCACCCAAGAGTGTTCAAAGAACTTTCTAAGGAACTTGCAGACCCTCTGTCCATCATCTTCAAGGCCTCCTGGAGGACTGGGGATGTGCCACAAGACTGGAGGAGAGTGAATGTTATCCCAATCTTTAAGAAAGGGAAGAAGGATGACCCGGGAAACTACAGGCCGTTCAGTCTGACTTTTGTTGCTGGGAAGATATTAGAGCAGATTTTAAAGGGGTTGATCTGGAAGCATCTGAAGGACTACTTAGTGATCCGGGGAAGTCAGACCAACCTGGTTTCCTTCTCCGATCGTGTGACGAGCTTACTGGATTGTGGGAACTCTGTTGATGTAATTTACCTGGATTTCAGTAAAGCTTTTGATAAGGTTCCCCATGACATTCTGATGGGCAAACTGGAAGACTGTGGACTGGACTATAGGACAGTTTGGTGGATAGGGAACTGGTTAGAGGACCGCACCCAAAGAGTGGTGGTCAATGGCGCTTTATCAGATTGGAGGGAGGTGTCCAGTGGGGTGCCACAGGGCTCGGTTTTGGGCCCGGTATTTTCCATATTTTAATCAGTGATCTGGATGAAGGGGTAGAAGGGCTACTCATTAAATTTGCTGATGACACCGAATTGGGAGGAGTAGCAAACACCCAAGAAGACAGAATTAAAATTCAACAACACCTGAATACTCTGGAGGAGTGGGCAGTAGCAAACAGAATGCAGACAGAAAAGATAAATGCACAGTATTACACCTGGACCACAAAAATCTCAAGCACAAATACTGGGTGGTATAAAAGGCAAATTCAGTCTTGGGTTGTATTAAAAGGGCCATAGCATCGAAATCGCAGTAAGTCGTAGTCCCTCTGTATACTGCCTTGGTCAGGCCGCATCTGGAGCACTGTGTGCAGTTCTGGAGG
>NW_015171583.1:114528-120214 GCF_001447785.1 Gekko japonicus | reverse complement strand
AGGAAAAAGCTTTTTCATGGTCAGAGTGGTTCAAAGGTGGAATCAGCTGCCTAGAGAGGTGGTTAGCTCCCCTTCACTGACAGCTTTCAAGAAGAGGCTGGACGAATATTTGTCAGAGATGCTTTAGGCTGGTCCTGCATTGGGCAAGGGGGTTGGACTAGATGGTCTGTATGGCCCCTTCCAACTCTATGGTTCTATGATAAAGCAGCTACTAGCAGATCTTACAAGTGTTAGATTCTAGTGTCTTCTACTTAAACCTTGCTTCAAAAGAATCAAGCAATCTCCTCATCTATTAGCTATTAAGGATGCTGTTGGAAGCCTGGTCATTCTTGCAATATGACCTTATTCTTATGAAGGACTTTCCAACTTCTTGGTCTACTCCTAAAGAATCAAACATCCAGTTGTTCAATAACCCCATGGAAGGCAAGGGTGTACTAAACCATTAGGACAAAACAGATAATAGTCAACAAGAAAACAAGGAAGCAGATGATAAACATAAAAACTCTACGTAACTGGTGTTAAAAAAAATTAAGCCACCACAACAACCTGCTAAACAATGAATGAGGCTTGAACACCTGCTGAATAATGTGCACTGTCAGAAGTGTGTGTATGCTGTGATTTTGTAAGAGCAGCATGTGATATTGTTGGAATAGAACTCTGTACCCTGAGAAGCTCCATTTTCTTATATTTATTTTGATAAATTTATTTTAATCAATGCACATGGTGTCTAATACATGCCTGAAAGTCTGTAATCAGCTTGTGTTAGTGATTGAATAAAATGGTCGTTCAAGGCAAGCTTTCAGTGTCCTGTGGCACTCCTTGCCCCTTTTTCCTTTCTAGCAAAACTAGAATAAATCATGCAAGTAAAAAATATGCAGGTTTAACTTATAAAGGTTACAAAATCCAGCTTTTCTTGGTGCAGAATTGTTCAAAAGATAATGTAAACACAATTCTGCCTATAGGATGGGTTTTCGGAGAACATGAACATGTTTAGGAACCTGGGGACAGTCTGTGAAACTGCTTTTTTGAGGCTTTGGGGAAAATGAGCATGAGGGACCCCATAACTAAGAATTAATTTCAGTGCACTTCAAGGGTAGATCACTTGTAGGATTGCCAGTTGTCTGGTTTTCCACTGGTATGACCAGATTTTTCACCTTCTGGCCAGTTGTAAGATGAGGCTTTTCTTGTATTGGGGGAAATTTAATAGGAGATGTCAGTTTTTAACTCTCTAGTTCCTTTGAAGGGAAATGAATTTGCAGTGTGTATCTTTAAGAATTTTGTAGTTCTAGGCTTATAGCCAATTTTAAATTCCATTTTCAGCCCAGACTTTTGTGTGCTTCAAAAGCAGCTTCTTTAAACACTGCAGTTGTCTTTGGCCACTTTTCCTGTTTCCCTTTTCCTATTGAGATAGGTAGATGTAGGAGAGATAGCAAAAGCCTGTGTACCTTAGTTGAATTAGTAGTTTCTCCCAGCTTGACCCTTTGGCCCCTTGGCTGTTCCTGGTCACGTGGATTATACCCCCTGATCTGATTGGTCAGGATCCACTTCATCCCTTGCCAGATCTGTGCCTTTGATGAGTTGACAATCCTAGTCACTGGGAGACCAGACATAACTTTCTGCGTGTTTTTAGATAATAGTTATGGTGAAGGAAAGAATCAAGAAATATATCAAATCCACAGACTTCATGCTGGATTTAATCTGACAGGAAATCTGACATGACTAGGCCATTAATTCTACCTGAGGAATTATTTTCAGTCCATTGCATATCAATGAATGGACCGAGATGTTAGTCTGTCTGTAGCAGTAGAAAAGAGCAAGGGTCCAGTAGCACCTTAAAAACTAACAAAATCTGTGGCAGGATATGAGCTTTTGTGAGTCACTGCTCATTTCTTCAGATATGAATGGACACTGAGGAGACTCTTGTAGTATATATGGAAGAGGACAGGGGAAAAGGCTGCAGTTTGGTTCAGGGCAATGATCAAGTAAAATCCAGTGTGATACCTATGACATAGCACCTCCCTGTGGACTTTGTCATGCTTTTCAGAGTCGGCCATGGTTTCTTCTCATGATGGCAAAGGTGCCGGGAGCAAGGGCTTTGTTTCGTTACCAGGCCTGATACAGCTGGCTGGAGTCTAGTAGTTCAAACAGAGATGTGAGTCAACACTTCTGTGAGGGAAGAGTACACAGAAGAATTCTATGTTTCCAAACTATATGGTGTTTTCCTCTTCCTCTCAGGCTGCTTTGGCTGCATACGACTTGTGTCTCGGCTTCACCATCTGGCAGTGCTCCCTCTCTCCCTTCTCAGATGCTTCGTTGTCCTCTCCGTACGTGCTGATCGAACGTGGCTGCGTGGCTGATGCTCGTGTCACCTTATCAGAGTCTGAGCAAGCAGCCCAGGGCCACGTATTGCCTCCAGGGTATCAAGAACGCCAGCGGATGAGTTTCGTGCTCCAACCCCTCTTCAATGACTCCATTCAGTTCCTGCACTGCCACCTGACACTCTGCAGCAGAGAGCCTTGGGACCCCACCAAGCCCAAGGGCCCAATCCCTAAGGTTTCTAACTCGTCATGCTAAGGAGTGGCTGTTGATCTCTAGTAGATGTTGGTTGGCAGGACACTACCCTTATCTAGTGTCAGTGTCATCAAAGCCTTGCTGCTTCAAAAGACAATGTCCTGACTGGTGAGGTACTGGAGGGCCTTGATCCTAACCTGCTCCTTGGCTTCCCATTGAAGGGCAATGCCTAGAGTAGATGAGAGTGAAGCTCCTTGGATGGGATAAGGGGAAAGGCTCTTTGGGCAGGGTTTTGGACCCAAACGTGCTCCTATTAGCTTGAGGTCCACCTGAGATTGTCAAGGGGAAAGGAAGGCATAAAAATTTCTGATAAGAGCTGTCCTTGAAAAAGAGCAGTTTCTGTCAAGAGCTCTCTCAGCCCCACCTATCTCACAGGGTGTCTGTTGTGGGGAGGGGAAAGGAAAGGAGTTTGTAAGCCGCTCCGAGACACCTTTGGGTAGTGAAGGGCGGGGTATAAATCCAGTCTCTTCTTCTTCTTCCTTGGATGGGATAAGGGGAAAGGTTCTTTGGGCAGGGTTTTGGACCCAAAAGTCCTTCTATTAGCTTGAGGTCCACCTGAGATTGTCAAGGGGAAAGGAAGGCATAAAAATATTTTATATAACTAAAGCATGATGAGAGGTTATCTGTGACCAGCCTGTGATGCCTAGTGCTTTCCCTGCTACTGGGGATGTGGGACTCTCTCTCTTTTTTTGAAGCAGGTTTTTGTTTCAGTGCCAGTCAGAGAATGAGGCCTGCAAGGGGGAAGAGGAACTGGCCAGTGGACGCTTCCAGCGTACCATCTCAAAGCCCATCATGGTGACTGTGGAGATTCCACCCAGAGCTGCTGCTCCAAATCTGACACCAGGTAAGAGCTTGACATGAATTCTGGATTTGACCTGGGAAAGGGAGGTCTCACAACCTACCACTTCAACTTTCATACTGGATCGCATTGACTTATACTAGTGGCGAGGGCTCTCCTTTCCAGTACAACCAGGGAGTGGAAGACAGAGGCCATGATGTGAGAGTCCTCCCTGCAGCAGACCTGTAAGTACCCAGGAGCCACATCTCTATAGAAGCTCATTCACGATTCTGGTCCCACCAAGCCTGGCACTGGGACTGTGTCAATGGCCTCCAGCTTGTCTGCACTGAAAAGCAAAGGGGCTATGCTGGCAGTAGAACTGAGCCCTCTTTTTCATTGCTTGCTTCCTCTTATCTCATTGACTTTGCCACCCTTTTCTGTAGGTCGCTTCCTGCTCAACCAACAAGGAAAAGCACTGAAGGATGTAAACCGCTCACGGAAGACACAGCCTATCCCAAGTAAGTGACATGCTGTGCTATCTCACTGGCCCCATTTCCCTGGGATTGGTTCTAGAGCTGGATCCCATTCCCAGCTCTGAGAAGAGTGGGATCAAGCTCTCTCGCATTGTCTTTGCAGCTTTGTATGTGTGTGAAAGTCCAGAGAGCACAACACTAATGACACTCTCTAAGGATCATGGGGGTCTATCCCCCTGCTTCTGGAAGACTGCTGGAACAGGAGCAAGAGCCCTCATCCTGTCCCTTGGCCCATCTGCTCCAGCAGCATGTCCTAGATGCAGAAAGGGAATGACTTTTCTCCCTGTGTGTTCTTCTCTACAGCCACAGCTGCCCCACACCTAGAGCTCCCAGCGGTAGTTGGCATAGCCTTCTCAGCCTTTATCATCGGCATCTCCCTCACTGGTGGGCTCTGGTTCATTCATTCCCAGACGGGGGGATGCAAGGCTGCCCACAGTGCCACAGGTAACTACCTCTTTCACCTAATCAACCCAGCTCACACCTATGTAAACATAGTATGTTGTAGTGGGTTTTCTCAGGTTTTACCTAGTCATTTGCTTAACTGGCATTGCTTCTATGCCTCTGGTATAGATGGTATAGATGACCACAACCCCCTAACCTAATATAGCTTTGGGAGGGCAATGAGGGCTTTGTATCGGGCACAGAAGGCACGTGTGGTTCTTCTATGCTGTTCAGTGTGACTTTTCCTCTGCCTGCTGCACTGAGTTCTGTGTAATAGAACCCTTTGTAACTGGGTTCTAGTCAAGGTCAAATGCCTTAAGGTGATCTGTGATGCAGTAGATTGGGCATGGTGGCATGGAAACACCTGGACTTAAGGCCATGGAGGGGATTTTGTGTTGAGCAAAGTGCTCCCCCATCATGGAGAAAAGAGAGAGACAAAACAATAGAAGAACAAGCCAAACAGTTGTAGTAGTGACAAGTCAGGGGCAGTAAGGAGGGATTTGAGTGCATATGGAGAGGTTGATCCCCATCTATGGTCACCCCCCTTGTTCCTGATTTTTTGCAAACACCATTAATGCAGTCTCAACTTCCTCTGAAACAGCATCATCTAGAAATTTGCTTCTTATAAAAATGAATCAAGGTATCAGAATTATGAGACATGTTTGACTAAACTTTGGTGATTCATGCTTTGTTGTACATGGTTCCATATAGCAATTCCACGTAGGTTGCTTCCACAGGAAGGCTTTGCTTCAGCTTGGCATCCAAATGGGAGAGGGTCCTTTGGAACCACAACTGAACATTGTCCCCTAATTGTCTGCTTTTCTTTTTTTCCCTCATCCCCATGGGGGGAGGTTTTTATTGTTTTTTTTGTTACACACTACAAAACTACAACAAAAAATATAAGGAAGGGAACTACATCTAGGGGATAAAGAAAAAGACCCACAACTAACTAAAAACCCAAGAGTAGGAGATCATACATCAGCTTGACACCATGCTATTTTCAAAAAGCTACTCATAATACATTGAATTGTCGGTTATGCTAGATTAATTATCGTTTAACCATCCCTTTTAACTGTTTAAAGAAATTCCCAGAGCATCCCCAAGTTATTTCACATTACTTCAGGCACAAATCAGAGTCCTTCAGCCCTTATTTATTCTTATCTTTTCTAATCCTCAGTTTATAAGAGCTTTTGGGGGCAGCCACCCCCTTTTCAGAGAGGGAGTCCTCGTCCGAAGACCCCGAGCCCAACTCGCCATCAGATTTGCTTTCTTCTTCTTCTTCCTTTCTGTCCTCTTCTGGTTCCCCGAGCACTGTTCGCAGAAAGTCACGTGCTTTGAAAACAGAGTCAATCTTTTCTTTTTT
>NW_015171583.1:112445-113923 GCF_001447785.1 Gekko japonicus | reverse complement strand
TTTACTTTCTTCCCTTTTCTGTACCCCATTTTTCTAAAATAAATAAAATTAAAAATAATATTAAAAAGCAGTTCCTCTGAACCCCAAGTTTTCATTTTAAAAAAGCAAGCCCCTAGCTGTTTTTTGCTGAGATATCTCTGTAACAAAGGAGCTACAAACTTAATTTTTTAAAAAGTTTGGAATTCAGAGGAACTAGTCAACTGTGGCGATAGACCATTATAACTCCACAGAGATCTAGCAGGTACGATTTTTTAAAATGCCCTCTGGCCTGGCAAAGGTGAAATGGTGGCTGATGGAATGTCCACATTTTTCTTATAAGTTCTATGCACACTTTCCTCCATTCCCAGTGTGACTGCCTTTGCATTCATGGCAGCTATGACAGGGAACCTGAGAACTCTCGTTGTGTTGATGGAGCTGTATTCTACCTATGCTTAGATTTCCAACTATGGGCTGTTGTAAAAAGAGAGAGAGAGAAGACCATGCATCAAGAGTGGTTGTGTGGGCATGAGGGCTTCTAAGAGACTAGCCTTAGTGGTAGAAATTCTGCTGCTGTTCTCATTTCTAACATAGTTTCAAAGGAGTTTATGTAGCAGATGAAGAGAATATCTATACTAAAATCACATTGACTTTTATATTTAACGGGCTTGGCCTCCCATCATTCATGAGCATACTCTGTTAGCGATCCTTACAAGCTTCCCCTCTCATCTGCTGAGGTGGACTAGAGTACAGGGAATGGGGAAATGCAACAGCTCGAACAAGCAGCTTCATATAAGCAGTCCAGCTGATTGTTTAAGGACTAGGATACAGTTTGACATCTATTGGACACCACCTACCGCTAATGAATGACCATCTTGTTTAAATTTGAGCACTTTATTTGTAATATTCGTTGGTTTTTACTGTTTTTTATGTATGGGCATATCTTGCCCTCTTGTAAGCCGCCCTGAGCCCGTTCGCGGGAAGGGCGAGGTATAAATACAAAAATAAATAAATAAATACTTCTTAGCCAGCTTCAAGCATCTCCACACCAGGATTGTTCTAGGATGGCTGCTTCTGTTTTGCCTTAATACTCACTTCTGGAAAGTATGCATACCCTTAATTAACATATGCAAATGACTGATCAGTGTTTTTATTCACCAAGGTGCAGTAACCCTGCATTTGACATTCTTCTCCCCACCAGATCCTGAAGAAACAGCAGTTTCAAAGCCTCTGGATACTCCCTCAGCTCCAACTGCAACTGGTCCACCTCATGGTTCTCCACCCTACTGAACACAAGTATTTTTAACAGCAGCAATGGAGTTGGGAAGGGCAAAAGGGAGCAATGGCTTTTTTAAAAAAGTCAAATCTATGCCAGTTACTTTTGTTTACTAGAGATTATCTTTATCACAGATTTTAAAAGTTTATTTTATAAAAAATCTAAAATAGTATTACGTACTAAGGAAACCTGTGTGAAAAGATCATGATGCACAATAATGTTATAA
>NW_015171583.1:101256-111030 GCF_001447785.1 Gekko japonicus | reverse complement strand
CCTCCGGTTCCAAGGGGTCCCTGAAGTAAAAGACAAGAATCTAAAGCAACTTTTGAGCGATGCATTAGCTCCAGTTACAGATTTAAAAGCAGAATACCTTATAAGCAAAATGGATGTGGTCTACTACAGGAACACCCTTGAAAATTGGAGACAACACCATCAGGATTTTAAAACACATCCCATTTGAAATAAGGAAGAGGTTGAAGTACAAAGACTTAATCCTTTTTTTTTTACAAACAAACAGCATTTACTACAGATGGTTTACCCCTGAAGGCGTAATTTTTAAACTGCAAGACAAAAAAAGAAAAAATTGACTCTGTTTCCAAAGCGCGCGAGTTCCTGAGATTGCAACTGGGAGAACAAGCTGAGGACACTAAAGAAGATGACAGCAAATCTAGCGGTGAACTGGACTCTGTGCCTTCCAACGAGGATTCTGCTTTAGAAAAGGGGGTGGCTGCCCCTAAACGAGAATACCAATTGAGGATTAGAAAAGATAAAGCAAAGTGAAGGCTGAAGGACTCTGAATGGTGCCTTAAAGCATGTGATATAAATGATGCTCTTGGGGGTTGTCTTTAAACAGTTAAAATTATTAAAAAGATAAATATTTTAGCTTAATCGACTATGTTCAATGTAATGTAAGCATTTTGACTAACACTTATACAAGCTGATGTAATTGACTCTGAATGGTGCCTTAAAGCATGTGATATAAATGATGCTCTTGGGGGTTGTCTTTAAACAGTTAAAATTATTAAAAAGATAACTATTTTAGCTTAATCGACTATGTTCAATGTAATGTAAGCATTTTGACTAACACTTATACAAGCTGATGTAATGATCTCCTATACTTGGGGTTTTAGTTAGTAGTGGGTTTTTTTCCCTTTCTCCTTAGATGTAGATGTTCCCTCCCTATTTTTTCATTGTAGTTTGTAGTTTATAGAAAATGCAATAAAAATCCCCTTCGGTGGACAAAAAAAGAAAAAGAAAACCTGCCTCACAGTGCAGCATCAACTTGATTTGGCAGGTTTCTTTGGCAGAAACAGGCTGGGGGATGTGCCAAATGTTGCAGAAAGAGAGGGGGATAAGTTGGGGGCAATGGAAACTGTGTTTCTTTCTAGCCACACTACCTGTTGTTTTTTCCTTTTCAGGCTTTTGTACTTTTTCTTTAGCCAGTGGCTAAGTACCATTTTCAACGAACCTGCTTGTGCCAGTGACTCTCAGGCTGAATCCTCATGGCTTCAGACTTTGCTCCAGTGTCAGCTAGCTGAATCAATACTTTTCGTCACTCTCCAAGCATTAGTTTAAATGTGTAATTCTGGTTGCTGATGGTAGTAGGAAGGGGATAGTTACTTGATTGGGACAAGCTGCCTGGAGAAATATGCCTGATCCTTCACAGACTAGCTCTGCATTACCACTCTGCTGAGTAGACATTGTGGACTTCTTCTCCTCCAATCTCTGCAAAATTATCTTGCATTCCATTGCTGTATAACCAATTTGCCATCACATTGCCTTTGTCAGCAAGCTGTTCAATTATGCAAGGCCTTGCAATCATACTTATGTCTATTTCAGGAATTGGGGTTGGGGGGGTTGGGCTTGGTTGACAGTTGTACTAGGAAGTAGGCAAATTGCCAGATTTGCTTCCTATCTGATTATCTTAGTATGGGATGCAAGTGTTAATGCACCTAGTATGTACAGGCTGCTTAATTTGATAAGGCAAGATTGATCTCTGGGAAAAGCAAAATTCAACTTTGGCAGACTCTTGTCACACTGCAAATTGTGTTGCCTTTTATTAAACATCTGCACTGCCTGGCTGTAAAACTATGCAATGCCTCCTTCACTAGACATCAAGAATGCTGCTACTTCAACACACTCTGTGTCCATGTAGGCCAGATTTGGCAGGGCAGGCTGTTAATGTCTTTGCTGCTCTCCTTCGGAAGTTGCATGGGGACAGAACAGCCACTGGTTTAACTCAAATGTTACTCAGAAAGAAAGCCAAGCTCATCCTTTCTTCTGTGTTGTTTATAGTCCCTATAGAAATGAGATGAGGCCCATTCTACCCATAAATTACACCTCTGTAGCACTGGAAGTGAAATCTCATCTCCTTTGGAAAATTGATCCACTAGCTTCCTTGTTGAATTTGCCAGCTATTTTGCAGGAGACCTACCGTTACACATGCCTCACTACAAAGCTGGGTCATAGAGCATCTTCTGAACCTTAGAACTTTAGTTCTCTTAGGCTGTCAGCTGATGGAGTTCTGTGAATGCCTGATAGTCGCTGAAAAACCCTAGATCACTGAAACTGCAACCCCAAATTCAAATAAGTACTTGATTCGTAATGGGAATCTTGTCAAATCTGGCATTGAATGAGCTATTTAGCATCTTGCCCCCAGCTCCCAGGACACCCATTTTGTTCTTTTCCTTCAACAGCCCTCCCTCCTTGCCCCTGCTCTACAAAGGCTGGAACCACAGAGGTATTAAGACAGTGTAAATAGTTTATTTATTTTTTAAGTACAGATATTTTTGTACAACAGTTTGTTTTAAAATGAGCATGGGCTGGGAAATAAAGACATCATATTCAATTTCTGAGAAGCAGAGAAGGGATACTGATACACTGAACACATAATTTAAGCAACAGTTGGGCTGTGAAGACAGTGCCTTCTAATATAGAAAACAAAAATTCATGGCAACCTGTATATTTCTTTTGGACAGCCAGCAACCTATTGTTTGCCAGTATTTAGTATGGGGCAAGTTGACATACAGTGATACCATGGGGCCAAGTCTACCTTGGAGGGTGGGGACTGCTCTGTTAGGGACAGGCCCAGCCTAAGTATAGCTCTGTATGATAAGCATCACACAGCATTAAGGGCCCCATTCTTGGCTTCATTTCATTCTTCTGCTTCTAGCTCTCAATCAACCATGTATTTTACATGTTAATTTCCTATGATGGCAGGAATGAAGGTCAGATTTGCAACTGGCAGAAACCATCAAACTCTTGAAAGTTTGCATCCCTGCTTCTCATGCCTAATGACTGATCTGTAGCAGCTGAGGAACAGGCTATATAAAATATTCCTTCCTCTTAGAGTGTATTTCAGAACATACCTCATAGGCACCATGAACACCTTATGTGTTTCTGGATACTCCTGGGTTTGATGTGGTGTGGCTCTTCAGGGTGAGCTAAACCCTCTACCTACCTTTTTTCCAGATGAATTCCCAACCCAGAGCAACAGCGTTTTTCCAGAACAATACTGCAGTGTAATTAGTTTTAGTCTATCAAGAGTGTAGTGTAATCAGTTTTAGTATATAGATGTCCAAAAAGATACCACCTAAATAAAACACCGCCTGTTCCTTTCTTTACTCTACTAACCTTGTCCAGGCCCATTCTTTCTACCCTCCACCCGGCTCTCATTCCAGTGTTTTCTACTAGTCAACTCCAAATTTGGTAATGTTAATAGCATCCCCCTCTCATAATAATCCCATTGTGCCGTGCGGTGGGAGTTGGACGGGGTGGACAACATACTGACACAACACTCTGCAGAAGCCTTCTGGAGCAGGTCCAGATCTTCAGTTCCCACAGGTATCAAATGGTTTTCTCTACTAAGATGATAATATTTTTTAGACATTTGTAACAATGAAAATGAGAATTGATTTATGAGACAGGCCTGGAGTCTAAGAGAACTCAGAGCAGGTTCTTCACCTAGCCTAGCAGTGGCTTGAATTCCACTGAAAAGTTCCACTAATGGAACAAGTTCCATCAGTGTAGCATGATTTCTCCATCTCCCTTCCCCTGAGTTTCTGCTCCTGGAGGACATGGGACTACCCAGGAGTGGCCGGGGGGGGGGGGATGACCAGTGAACATCAACCCCCTTCCATCAGCAGAAATTATCAAAGGGATCCAACCCAGTATTGCAATATAAAATCTAACACTGGCTTAGGGAATTGTTTTGCATGCTATAATGGGTGGGTGGATTTAGCTTCTGCCTCATTCCTTGTGTATTATACAGGTTCCCTGTATTTATACAAGTGGCACAATGTGTCTATGCAAATACAGCTCATTCTCCCCCCCCCCCCCCCCCCCCAGTCACATTGTAAAAACAATTGGGAACTATTGTCATAAGCACCAGTCCATATGTACCCACTGTTGTCAGCTTTCCTGTGGTTTATATAATCTGCTGAACTGTTATTTCAAAGCTCCTTTCCCTGGGACCATTAAATGCATATTTATGTAGTGGGCAGTACCAGCACTACCCAATCACCTCTACTAGTCTAAAATGCTAATATCTGCCTTCACCCGATTGTTTCTGTGATCAAAAGCTGAATAAACCAGGAAATTTAGGAAAACAGACTTGTTTTTTCTAGCCCCCACACTTCCTATTCTATTCTGTCCTTTGGGGCATACTATGCTTGTATCTTGTGCAGTGGAGCCTGGAATAGGAAGGGCAAGCCCAATTTAGTGTAACAAATAAACAGCGCATCACCCAGGATTATTCACAGTAGTTAACTCGGCATCCCCTACTTCTACAGAAGTGGGAACTGTGGCACAAGAGAAGGGAATGGATGCATTCAGGATACAGAATGCCTAGAAATCATGTCAGAGCTGGGAGGATGAAGCATTCCCAAGCCCAGCCTAAACACAGCACCACATTGATTTCCCTCCACAAAGGAGGGGAAAAAACTATTAAAGTGCAAATTGAACTGTGCCAGAAGAGCACACGCAAGCACTGTCTCCCTCTTATCCTGTCCAGGAGCCTATCCTGGGGGGCCAGGCTGTTCTAGGACACTGACCAGATTCGTGGCTCCATCTTTTCCAGAACTCAGATCCTCATGGCACAAAAATCTGCAGCCAATGGCTACGTAAGGTTCAGTTGCTACCTGGTGACCTTTATTATTGAGACTACCAAAGGAAAACAAAAGCGGAGGAGAGGTCTGTGCAAACTTACGCTGGAATGAAATAAGTATGCTTCTGAGAGCAGAATGTACACACGTGCACATTTCTCTACCTCCCCTAGTTTCTGCCTTCCTAGATACACAAGACTTCCCCTTACTCCAGAGCACTGAGTGGCTGATTTGGCACCTTAGTTCGGAAAACAATACTTGTACAAGAGTAGCTTGCAAAGAGAAAGGAAAAGAGAAGAAAGCTCGTAAGAGCTACTGTGCATAAGAGGAACTGGCTTCACCTTTTGCAATCTATTCCTGCTGCTAATAAGATAATCCCAAAAACATGACAATGGCAGAGACCCAAAGGGGCATGGTGGTGGTGAATTCTCTGCTTTGTGATGGTATCCAGCTGATCTTCTGCTAATTCACGGGGTTTGGCGGGGCAGAAAGCCCTTGCCCCAAACACAGGCCAGCACAAAGATGCCTGGGAGAGCGCTTCTGTAACTAGTCTGCCTGGCCCCATGTTTTCTGCCAATATATGTACCATAGCAGCAGTTTGTGTTGTATTCTGAGTTTGGATACAGGCAAGAGGCCTGTGCTTCTGAGTACACACTTGCCCTTTCAGAAGCAAATTTGGTTAATGACTATTTTTAAAAAACGGTTTTGAGAAAGTACTAGAATTTATCCAGTATGTTTTTCCTGTTGTCTGGATGTAAAGGGGATTACTTTAAAAAGTCTGAAGCACAACAACACAACAGAGTTGCAATGATGTGAATAGTTACTGCTGAGTAGTTTGGTAGAGGACATGGTAGAAGTTTTACTTGAGTCAGAGTTATACTAGAATAAACCTAAGGTAAGGCCAGAGTCAATCAACTGAGTAATGTGTACTTCACATTATAATTCCCTAAACTAAAACAAGCAGAGGAAGGACATTGATACTGTCTAGCAAACACATTCTTCCCTCATTTACTCTAGTGTAAATCTGATACACTAAAGTCAATGGGGGGGTCACTCCAGATTTAGAAACAGCAGAGATAAAAGCTATTCCTTACTGGTAATGTTGGAAGCAGCAAGCATTCGGGTAGCACTTCACAGACAAATAACAAATTGCTAGGAATTATGCACAGACTGGCAAATAGTTTCACAAGCCATCCAACACTGCAACTAGTAACAAAGAAATGCATCAGGCTGACACAAGCGGATCAAAGCAACAGTGCTGGCTGAACTCCTGCTTGGACCGTGTATTATGCTGCTGATCTCTGGGGAGGACATGGAAAAGGGGCAGGGAAATCACAGAAATTTGGCAATACAGTGCAGCATGAGTAGATACAGAGCACATCTATTAAAATATGCAAGTTTATACCGAACTGGAACCTTTTCCAGACAGGTTTATATAAATACACATATAATACTTTAGGACCACTCATGTAGTGGACTGTAGGTGGTGAGTGTGGGTTTGTCCTGCTTCTGCAACACAAATGCTGGCTTCACTTCACTTCAGAAGTCCAAATTTTAGGAGGTGAAAGTGACTTAACAAAATCTGCCCTGTTGCTAAGAGAGGCAAAGCTTCAGGAAGGTGGGATCTAAGAATTCCTTCTTCACTGCAAATCAAATAAATTGCAAAGTTCATGCCAAGGGCAGAACCATGAAGATTTCTGTCAGAAGGAAGGGTGGGTGTGTCTGATACAGAACATCTGACACAGCAATGTTGCAAGTTTCAGAAATTATGCAAAAACAACCATCAAACTGAGACCAGTGTGTATATCACATTGTAACAGCATGGAATAAGGAAAGACCCAAAGTGTTGAGAGTATGAGGAAAAGGAAATGTCTCTCAACAGGAAATGCTTCCCCCTCCCTGAGGGCAGAAAGAGTCCCCTTCCCAATTAGTAATTCAGCTGGATCTGTCCACAGAAGGTCCCCAGTGGCTGGAGATCTTGCCTAATCACATGGCTACCTCCTCAGCTGACATCTAGGTTCTGCATCCTCAGCTCACCACAGGCTGTAGCTCCTCCTCCACAGTTCTGCTGTGAAACCCTGTCCTCCTGCTAATGTCCGTCAAGCCATTCTTAAGTGGAAGCCTCACGTTTGCAACTATGCTCTCCTTCAAACAGCCTGCAAGATCAAGTACTTCATATCAATGCGTCCTTCAGAACTGTCAAATCAGAACACACCACCACGGAACATATTTCATCTCTCAGAGCACCCTGGCTCTTGCTTCTTTTTCAGATGAGGCTGGAACCTGGGCCTTCCCGTAGAGCCTGGAAATAGCACTGGTTCTTAAGAAAATTTAGAAACAACAGGCTTTACTGATCTCAAACTGTGATGCCATTTTTAAGGGGGAGGGGGTCAGAATAAAACAAGCAGGCTTTGGCTGTGTGCCGTGAAAATGAGAGGGAAAGGCTATGAATGCCAGTTGCAGAATACCTCTGGCTGATAGAAGAAGAAGAGATTGGATTTATATCTCGCCCTTCACTTGGAGTCTCAGAGTGGCTTACAAACTCCTTCCCCTTCCCCTCCCCACAACAGACACCCTTGTGAGGTGGGTGGGGCTGAGAGAACAGCCCTGACAGAGAGCTATGGCTTGCCCAAGGTCATCCAGCAGCTGCAGGTGGAGGAGTGGGGAATCAAACCCTGTTCTCCCAGATTAGTGTCTGCGTACTTAACCACTACACCAAACTGGCAAGGTGCCATATCAAACAAAGACAGTGGAACAAATTTAGAGTCCAGTGGCACCCTTGTTGGTCTTAAAGGTGCCACTGGAAAGTCCAGCATGGCTGACCACCTGGAACAAAGACAGTGTCAGGAAATATCATTTCATGTTGCCAAAGCGTACTATTTCCAGTTGAAGTGAGAATCACTGCAAAGAACATCAAAAATACTTTTCAGTGAGATCATGGCTGGTTGTGGACTACAGATTCTTTACTCACCCACTGCTATCAGGTGGGGTATGTCAGTGTTCCTAGTGCCCAATAAAGGATAGAAGGGAATCTTGTTGGGAAGCTGATGTTTTCCTCCCCTCCAGGTAAGGAGGGGGAAAGGGGCTGTTTCTGCAATAACAGCTTAAGGGGTGGGCAGAGCAGAGCTACCGATTATTCCAGCAAACATAGTGCTTGTAGTTAGTATGCATGGAGTGGGAGCAGCATCTGCTGTGGGCTCAGGAAGGGTTAAAAGCACCTCTTTCTCAGTGATCCTCTCCTGTAAACGCCCTCCTCCTCCTCCACTTCAGTACATCAAGGCAAAGACGGAGCCAGATTCCCTGTACTGGCTTCATGACACGTAGCTCCACACCTGAGAATCTGGGCATTTCCCTTTTCTAGACAGGCAGACTCAGATGCCTGGGCATCCTGCTGCTTCCATCTCTTCCCTTACTAGTTTTGTTTGCTAACAAGAAAGTATTCTTCAAGTTACCCTCGCAGGCATTTCAAAATTCAGCCACCTACTCAAGAAGGAACTTATATCATACCTTTCTTGTCCAAATGAAATCTGTTATGGAGTGCTTTGACTGACTTCGGCTTTGCCTGGAGAAGAACAGGAACTTTGTGGGATCTGGTTTTGGAACACAGTATCTTAATGGTGGGGTTGCAGAAGAATATGAACCATCCCATGCAATTCCAGGTAAGGAATTGCCACTTACCCTCTGCAATAAGACAGCAGCTAAATCCCTTCTTATAGACACAGTCAAAAAGAATTATGGCTCCAGGCAAAAATGAGCCACAGAAAAGACCATATGTAACACTTCCCTTATCACAATTAAACAGAAAAGATGGTGTTATCTTTTAGCTACAGGAGCAGTTCCATGGCTGCTCCCTAAAAGCCCTGAAGATCACTGAACTTAAAGCTTTATGCCAAAAGCTCCTCTAGGCGAGCCGAACTGGCAGTTGCTCAGTATAAATAAATAAGATATGCAGAAACCAAAATATAATCTCTCTCTCTCTACAACCAAGTCACCTCTTCAGAAGCACACTCTCCATGCACCCCTCTCTCTCCTCTTCTTGGGCTGAAAATGACAAGTAAGTATGGAGGCATTCAAGCTTCTTCTCTGTATGCAGAACAGCAGAGTAGAGGGAAACGTATAAATAAAGGGAAGACTGATCCCTCCTGTTTCTCCGAGCGCAGCAAAGACACAAACTTACAACTGGACTGCATTATATGGAACCAATGGTCTTGTTACTTCCACTGTCCTTTGGAAGGTCTTGAATGTGTGAACCTTTGAGCATGTGAGAAGAACGAGACTGTGGCAGCCGCAGGAGGTGGGGGGGGGATGAATGAGTACTATACATGGATTTGGATTTTAAACGACTAAAGATGACAGAGCTGGAAAAAAGGCAGTGCCGACAATGAACAATAAAGATGGTCTGTGTAATGCAGGCCACCTGTGGAACTGTCCATCCCCTGTGCCATCCTGGGGGGCCTGATACTCATTGGGTACCAGATTCAGAATGCATCATGTCCGTCACCCCCAGTTCCCCCAGCACAGTGCAGCCAGGGGACAAAAAGCACCTTCTGGATGGAGCTGGGATGGCAACATCTCTCCTCATTTGCTCAGGGCCTTGGCAAAGATGATCTCACCATTAGGCTCAGTGGCGGGGGCGGGGTCATCTGGATCGCTGTCTGTGGTGCCATCACTCTCCTTGCCAGAGCTCTCAGCACCCCGTAGAAAGTGTGCATTATGGGGAGACAGTGGGTACAAGACATCCTGCAAAGCACCCACCACCATGGGGCTGGTCAGCAGCTCTTCATCTGAAGAGTGCAGTGAGTCATCATCTACCGCCAGGTGACTAACAATATGGATGCCATCAAAGCCCATGGAGTCCTCAAAAGGCTTTGGCCCCTTCATCAGTCGGATCTGCAGGGAGACAGAGAAACGGCAGTAGAGACAGGCATAATGGAAACCACAGAGC
>NW_015171583.1:20611-101213 GCF_001447785.1 Gekko japonicus | reverse complement strand
AGTGTCTTGTGTAAAAAAATGCCCTGTCTGCATTGGAATAACTATGAGCAGTGAATAAGGGATAACAGATATCTCTTCCAGACAGATGACTGAAGAGGGGCTGCATGTGTTAGAACAAAAGGTACAATAACATGCACTTCAGCTGAACAGCAGCAAGTGTGTGTGTGTGTGTGTGTCTGTGTGTGTGTGTGTAACTGAACAGCATCCTCCTCCCCTAGGGTTGGCAAGAGCTGGGCACATGTGCAAAAATCCAAAGCTGAAGCAGCCTCACTCTTTAGACAAGAGAGATTTGTACGTGGTGTACGAAAAACAGCTACTTTTAGAATAGGGTCAGAGGTATTTCCTGGACCACATAGGCATGGGGTATCTGAAACCATTTGCCTTTCATCACTTTGTACATTAAAATTATCTCTGTGGGGCAAAACTGGCAGTGAGAATCTGAGAATTTCCCCAGAGTTATGCCCTGACAGCTGCTGTAACTGATGCCAATCAAGTGGTTTACTCACACTTTGAAAATTATTTCTAAGGAAATAATTTTGTAAGCCACAGTCTGTTTTGTCTGCTCTTCAGTTTGAGGCTCTGTACGGAAAGAAGAAGCTGTGACTTGATACGGATGCTAATCGGGAACTACACTATGGAAACAGTTCGTGGATTTCTCCATCCTTTCTCTCATCAGCTTGGGCTCACCTCTGCCTTGAGTTCATCAATCTGGTCCTTCAGTTCTCTAATGTACTGGGAAGAGTCAGAGTTATTGAGTTGGCCCTGAATCATCCCTTCTTCTCTCTGTGTATGAAAGAAGAGAAGAAACAAGGAAGAGTCGTGAGGCCAGTACAGAGAGTGTAAAATTGCTTGTACCTTTCCCCACAATGTGTGTATCACTTCAATGCAAGGACCAAAAGGCATCCTGTGCCGATGCACAATCCCCTTGTGGGTAAGCCCTGAACTTCCTCCAGGCTTTTAAAACTCTGCCAACTGAACTACTAAAGTTACTTCCAGCTTTAAAAAAAAAAAAACTCCTTTGGCAGAGAAGGATTTTCACCTAAGGCAAGCAGTAAAAATGAACAGGATGTTATAGAGGACTTAAAGGCAATTTCTAGATGACATGGTGTGCGCTTCCTGTTGGATCACAGGAAGAAGGCTAAAGAATGGAGAAGGCCCCCACAAGTGCAAATAAGAACACCATCCCAACCCAAGCAAGTTAAGCTATTAGTGCTGATTCTTATATGAGATCTATATGTAGGCAAATCAAAGGGGAAAAGGGAGAAAGAAGTGAGAACTCTAGAAATACTTAATCCTCCAATCAAGATGTACTAAAACTAGTGCAGGAGGGGACAAGGCAGAGCTTCTGACGCACCTAGGAGTCGCCAGTGCTCAGCAGGGAGGCCCACCTCACCAATAACAATTCTGTACATAGCAATATCAGTCCCTACTTCCTCCTGGCCTGAGTCCACTCTTTTGTGAGCTTGACTGAAGGCAGAACCCCAGGTTATTTACAGGCCATGTCTCTCTGCCTCCTCTGATTCATAATGCCTACTACAATTCATCCAGTGTGAGGTTATTGCACCATGCATTTCTCCACTTGCTGATGATACAGCCTACGAGCATGGAGACAAACTGCTCAGTGACATCACATCATGCATTGCATAGCAGCAGAGATACCAAAGGAGAGAAAGCAAAGATGCATGAAGCAGCAGCAGCAGCAGCAGATCCAGGTCTCTTACAATGCTGACTTCTGCCCCAACTGATCATTAGTGTGCATGGCAGAGCTAATTCTGGATTAAGTAGAGAAGAGTTAGAAATTTAACTGTAGACCAGGGGTCCCCAACTTTTTTGAATCTGTAACATACCTGGAATTCTGACAAAGGGTGGTGAGGGCAATTACAAAATGGCTGCCGCAGGAGGCGGAGCCAGCCACAAAATGTCAGGGCATGAGGTCACACATAACTCTCATGGTATCTTTCCAATGTTTCAGGCAGAAGCGCTGTTTAACAGGATGCCTTTTTAAATGAATACATTGTTTAAAATATTTTCTTGCATACATACAGCTTACCCTCAGTCACGCAGTGAAAGATCCTTGTGCCTGCGGTGGCAGCTGCTGCTGAAGCCACTTTTTAAAACTCTGCACAGCCAATTCATGGAATTCATTGCCACAGGAAGTGGTGGTGGCTACAAGCATGGACGGCTTCAAAAGGGAATTAGTTAACCATATGGAGCAGAGGTCCGTCAGTGGCTATTAGCCACAAGGTACAGATAGGGGCTCTGGGGCAAGTGATGCTCTGTCTTCTTGGTGCTTGGGGGGGGGGGTCAACAGTGGGAGGGCTTCTAATGTCCTGGCCCCACTGGTGGACCTCCTGATAGCACCTGGTATTTCTGGCCACTGTGTGACACAGAGTGTTGGACTGGATGGGCCTTTGTTCTTATGTTCAATCAGGTCTCCAGTGGCCCATACAGAAGACCTCCTGGGGCCAAAAAGCCCCACCTGGTCCCACCCACTTTCTAAAAACACTTGGTGGGCCCCAAGAAAGGTGTTGGCAGGAGCCATGGTGACCCTGGGCTCATGCTGTGATGCCAGTTTGCACATTCCAATTCAGTCTCATTCAGTATTGCACTATTATATTAATGTTTACAATTTATATCAGAATTCCAAGACATGGACCCTATGACTACATGAAAGACTGATTAACGGGCAACATGGTTTCTGGCTGTTGTGCTAAGTCCCCACAGCTCCAAAGCTCAGACACAAAGCATGCCGCAAAGGACAAGGCCAAACACTCTTGGGATTCGGCTGTGGACAAGTTGCTGCTCTGGACCCAAGGCAGACTCACTGCTAGTTATCCTCCTGTCCTGCTAACCTGGATTTCCAGCTCAGCAATCCGCTGCCGCATCTCTGCCACAGCAGCCATGCTGTCAGCTTCTCGCAGTCGCGCTGCCATCACCTCTTCTTTACTCTGCAACAGAAAGTCCAAATGAATGGCAGCGACAGTGGAGTGCATGCATGGACAGCAACTCTGGGCAGGGACCAGGAAAACAATTTATTTTCTTGCAGTTCCTTGTAGTGGCTAAAGATGCTGTGAGACTCATGATGAGTTACTAAGCTGCCAGGGAATCCCAGAGACATACAGAGACAACTCTGCAAAGACAGGGCAGTGACAAAAACCAAGGAAGTACAATGGGTAGGATTTTCATCCCCCATATTCTGAAAAAGCAGATCTGCAAACTGCAGTGTATCACTGCCAGGTCCAAGGAATACTTCCTGCAAAGAGGACGCGTTTTGTAACTCTTGGGATTTTGAGTAGCAGTCTAGCAAGACTCACTCATTGCCACAGGGGAAGCAGCACTGCTCAGCTGAATGGTGCACCAGATCTCACTCACCTTACACTCAGATTCAGCATGCTTGCGCTTGGTCTCACTCAGCTGGGTCTGCAGCCCCTTGTTCTGTGCAGTGAGGTACTGTACCTTTTCATGCAGCCCAGCACATTCCTGTTCCATACGATTTAGATGGTTGCTATGGATCTGATCCTGGAAACAAGAAATAAGGGTAAGCAGAGAGCCCTGTTACCTCAAGGCCAGAGATTCCATGGTGACGTCTGTGGGTAACACCCCTTCCCCTGACATCTTTGACATGCACCCCTTCCATACACTTGCATTCACTGTTTGTATGTAAACAGCTAGGTTACACTTAACTGTAGCTGCTGTTCATCAAGTAACCTGCCCTGAGCCCGCTTGCAGGGAGGGCTGGATAGAAATCGAAGTAATAAATAAATAAAGTGGGCATGTCTGCAGTCACACATAGGAACTAGGCATGCACAAGCCAGACATGGAACATCTGCTAGCTCATCTGAGAGCACATTTGGTAGCTCTAACAACAGTTAGAGCGAGGGAGAGAGTCTTACTCTCAAATGACCCCTGAATGTTTTGCTTTCAGTTTCCATGTGCTGCTGCTCAGAGACGGTAACAATGAACCTGGTATAACCAGGACATTTCCACTTCACTGACGGACTTAGAAGAGTGTAACTGTTTAGGAGTGCACTGTTTGTGACTTAAGGTTAGGCAAGAAGCCAATGTGTTCATATTGCAGGAGGTGAGTTTCAGACAACATTTTCTAGCTGTAAGAATAGCCGAATTAAGGAAGTTTAGCTCATTAAAAGTTGGCTTGACACTCACCTGGGTTTCAAGCTCCACCACCCTCTGACGCAACTCTCTGACCTCAGCCTGGGCCTGAGTCTCACGCAGATGGAGGCTCATCAGCTCATCTTGGAGGTCATTCATAGTGTTCTTGCGAGGAGAATCCTTCCATCGCCCCCCAGTCCGGCTCAAATGGGCCTAAAGCACGGGAGGCAGAAGGCAAACACTCTAAGTCCACACACCAGCATATGAGTATCCATGCTGTGCCATTGGCATGCCTGGTACCAGGGGTCGTTTCGTAGAAAAAGAGCTAGGGGAACTCATTAGCATAACTCATTACCATATGCCACACCCCCTGACATTACTGGAAGTGTGTCATAAGGCCACACCCCCTGACATTACCGGAAGTGTGTCATAAGGCCACACCCCCCGCCCCCAACGGTCCCGGCCACCGCCGCTGGCCTTGCAGCTCCACTGCCGAGCCCCATGAGGGGCCCGGCAGTGGAACTGCAAGGCCGGCGGGAGTGCAAGGAAGCCCTGCGAAGGCCCTCCCTGGCCCCAGGCAGGCAGGGGTGAGGAGAGGCAGGGAGGAAGCAACTTACCCTCCCTCTTCTCCTGCCTCCTCCTGGCTGAATGAGGGCCGGAAGCAGGGCTGCCGGAAGCAGGGGGCGGGGCTTCGTCATGTGCCCCGCCCCCTGCACCTCACCCGGGGGAACTGCGATCCCCCACGATCCCCCCCGAAATGACCTCTGCCTGGTACCAATATTAGATTGATTGCTACATGGTTTACAGGAACAGCTTCTGTTTTGAAAGGTTACCATATGCCAATGGCAAAGCTGAATCGACGCATTTACTAACAGTGTCATGAAATATTGCTACGTGGGCAATGATTACCTGCCAGCTGTCATTGAGCTCCTTCACCTGCTGCTGCAGCTCCCTGAGAGACTTCATCGCCTCAGACTCCCGCACATTCATGGCCTTCAGTTCTTCTTGCAGACGAGCCACGTTGTTTTCATCGGGCAGCAAGCTATTCTTCTGCAGAAGGAAGGGAGTTGGAAAGATGATTTGAATATTTTGGCCCACTCCTGTGCTCAGAGTTTACAAAAAGTAAAATGAAGTTTTTTAGAGCAATAAGCCACAAGCTAAAGAAACAACAAACAACAACAATCACTACAAGGCGTCTTGGTAAATTTTGAAATGTACCTTGAGATGATAAAACCAATATTTATTCATGTCCTCAAAAATGGTTGTTTCAAACAAATTTCTATGAGATGAGTAAATACTGAGGTAATCTTGGGATAGGGAACATTCAGGGAAAAAACTCCTCAAGGAAAAATTACTGAAAAAGGAATCTTGTAACTTTCTCTTGTCCTTGAGTGTGCATATTCACTCCAGTTTTACTGTCTTCATTGACATTAGCAACATAGAGAGGTTTGTATGAGAGAATGCAGCGTTTTAGAGGCTTCAGCCAGTTCTCTCCCTGGTAGCCCAAGCTGCTCTTGGCTGCTTCCCAATACACAGGGTTGTCAACCTCCAGGTGGGGCCTGGAGATCTCTCAGAATTACAACTGATCTCCAGACAACTGTGATCAGTTCCCCTGGATAAAATGGCTACGTTGGATGGTGGCCTCTATGGCATTGTACCCTGCTGAGGTCCCTCTGCTCCTCAGACCCCCGCCCTCCCCAAGCTCCACCCCCCCATCTCCAGGTGTTTCCCCACCCAGAATTGGCAATCCTACTGACACAGCAAGTTTTCATGCTGGTCCTTTTAGCAGATTACCTTTTCCATGTCCAGCACTTTGTCCTGCATCTCCTTAAGGGCACTCAGTGTCTCAGATTCTCGCAGGCGGGATTGCTCCAGCTCTGTTTCCAGATGATTCACAAATTCCTCAGAGAAGCGGGGATTGCTCTGCAAGGCAGGAGGAAATTTCACAACTCCCAGACACCTCACTGCTCCATAAATCATGAAACAACAACACTGCTTTGTCTCTGACCCCTCTGCTGAGCAGTACCCTTTGCCTGACCATTAAATTGTTTCTTTCAGCTTTGCATGAAATCCACCATCCTCACGCTCTGCCTGCTGTCCATTTTCTGGCCTGCAACCCACTGACTCAGAAGATGGCTGCCATCTCTCCCAAATAATGAACAAATCCCTTTCTGTACTTCCTGTATGCTGATGACATCCAGCTCTCTCTCCCCTTTAACTTTCTCCCGCCCTCCAGGTCGACATCTCCAATTGCCTTTCTGGTATTTCTGCATGGACTTCTGATTACCATACTTCCAAGAATAACCTTGTCATCTTTTCACCGTCTAACTATCCTCCTACACTCTCCATATTCTTTACCATTGTCACCATCCACCCTGCAGAAGAGGCAGGAACCGTGTTGACTCTTCTCTCTCTTCTGCTCCCTATATTCAGTATCTCTTTTGCTCCCCATGTCATGAAGCCATGCCACTTCTTTACAACACTACAAAAATATGGAGCTTCTTCTCCACCTCTTTCAGTCAATATTTTGGTTCATGATCTTTCATACTGCAACCTCCTCCTCTGGTATCCTGTTATAGTGCCCTTGTTAATCAGGCCAAATAGTCTAGCCTTCAAACTCATTCAACTCTCTAGCCATTCTGGCCCTGCGACATCCTTTATTAAATATGACTTCCTGTCAGCTCTTCAATCCAGCAGAAACTCTCCATCCTTACCTCCCAAGTCCTTCATGGTCTTGCCACCCCCCCCCCCACAATCTTGTATCCTCATGTCTCAATACATTCCTTCAATCACTTTATGGATTAAAATTGGCTAAATAGCACAAAGCAGAGAGTAGGAATAAACTGACAGTTCTCTCAATGGAGGGAAGTGAACACTGGGGTCCCACAAGGATTGGTCATAGGACCTGTGCTATTGAATTTGTTCATAAATAATTTGGAACTGTGAGTGAGCAATGTAGTAGCCAAGCTTGCAGAAATCATTCGGAATGGATTGTGCAGAGTTATGGGAAGATCTCTCTAAATTGGGTGACTGGCCAACAACATACCTGCCCCACTGAAACAAAGCCATATTCTTCCTTCTTTATCCCCTTCCTTGTTTATCTATCTCCTTGTATCTAGTGAAAGCACTATGCGCATTCATGATGCTATATAATTATCATCATCATCAACTTTATCTCCATTGGTTTTATAGTTTTTAAGTCAGGACCAAACTCAATGGGGTGCAGGAGAACTGCAACCAGTTTGCCATCTTCTTTTATTTTGGCAAAATGCAGAATTGCTGTACAGTGCGGGGAGAGAAGTGAGAAATCTGTTCACTGTAGGTCTTTCCAATCAAAGTGTCTCTCCTCTTCCAGCAACTATCTCACCCATGGCGCAAAAGAACTCACATCTTTCCCCCCAGAGGAAAAGCAGTTTGAGAAAACAATTTTGGCCCCGGTCACATGGGCCAGATAATGCGGGGGGGGGGGGACGTGGCTGTTCGCCCCAGAGCAAAATAAAGCGCGGTAGCTCGATCACACAGTCCCCCGAGTCTCCGTGCTTAGGCTGTTAGCTGGCGATCTCACGGCGATGCTGCAGCATGGCAAAGAAGCAGCACAGCGCAATCACACAAGCGTTTTGTGTTTGTGTGCATGCGCAGTTCTGCGGAGCAGCACTGCTTTCAGTTCATGTTTGTGTGCATACACTTACAAAAAAAAATCCGGTTTGCGACGGGACGTGGACAGGTGGCGGATGCCACGGGATACTAGCGCTCCCGCGATCAGATGCCACTGTGCCATGCGTTTTCCGGATACTAGTGCACTTTCCTTGGTACTTTTTAATTTTGTATCTTCGGCGGGACGCCATGGGTTGGCCACGGGTGCGCTACGCTTCCCAGATGTTGCCGTGTGATCGTGCCCCGAAAATCCACCTGACATTCACGCCTCTCGTGCGGCAAATTCTCCGTGTGACCGGGGCCTTTGATCCTCAAACAGTTTGTAGGCGAAGGAATAAGAATGCATGCAGACACAAGCTCACCCCACTGCTCTAATCAAATTTGTATCCACTTGCTATAACAGCATTTTAGTTTTAAAGAGCGTGGGGAGATTGTTCATACATAGTTTGGCCCTCAAAAGCAGACTGCAGTGAGGCTGGGGCTGACCATTAGGAACAAACCAGTAGTTACACAAATGATTTCATTTTTCTAGATCACTTGTGTTTTTATCACACACAAGAATACACTTTTTCTCTGTGCTAACTTAGAAGAACGAATGGGAAATTAAAAAAAAAATCAGGAGAGGAAAAGGAGAGAGGTGTGGGACTGCTAAGACTGGTCTCAGAATAAGCAACCAACTTAAGCCAAACTAGTTAATCTGTGACTCTTTTAACTCCCCTCTGCTCTTTAGTGTTTCATCTGTTAATGTTCCTCTTTCACCTGCTGGTCCTGCAGCTGCCGGATCATACTCTGGGCTTTCTGCAAGTTCTCTGTGGCTGAACAGCATTGCTGCCTCACCACTGCCAGCTCTCGCTTGATGATATAGTTCTCTTCGGCCTCTTGTGCACGGGTGACTTGACCCTGAACAGAAATGAGATTAAAAACAATTATCCCAAGTCATGCACATCAATATGAGACTTCTCTCTGACACATATATGCGGAGGAATCACGTCAGAGGAAGAATTTGTTTGATGGTGGTAAGCTGAATATAAAAAGTCTTAGACATCTCTAATGGTCATCTGGGCTTCCCAAAACACTGATCTGGTGCCTGATATATGTAGAGGATTGGGCAAGTATGCTTTACCACTTGATCCCCATTTTGTGACGTGAAGGCTGATATCAGTGATTCAAACATTCAGAGCTATCTGTTGCAAAAGCCTGGAAAAGTCACAAGGCCTGTGGGGGAAGGGATCATTCACTTGAAAGTAGTCCCTTGCTAAATACTCCCTATACATGCAAAGCCAGCACATCAAGTAAAAGACTAAAAGCAAAACAGACAAGACAGTTGGAGAGCCATTACTGGATGCTTCTGGTATTTTAAAAATGATCACAGAAACTATGCAGGGCCACCAAGAGCCACACCCCCCAGTAAAGATTCCTTATGGGCCTTCCTCACGCCACCTCAACACAACCAAATATATGAAACAAAACCATGAGATTTGTACAACCACAGTCCTTCAGGATGATCAGAGCTTGAGAATTTGGCCCCATGAACTTAGTTACGTGGGGATCCAATAGGGATGGGGGCAAGGAAAGCAAAGCAGGCTTAACTGTACTTAATCTTCCAAGAAGAAAAGATGGTGTCATTTTTCTTTGGCAAAATCCCATAGGAGGAAGAGTTGAATGGTCACAGGGCCCCCATTCAATTCATGATCTTATGCAGTTTCTATCAGCATTTTAAGAACACTGGGAGAATCCAACTGTAAATCTTCAGGCATCTCAGCTGGTTTGTCCCTAAGCTAGAATCTTTCTCCTCAACCCACTGTGCTTTCCATGGGAGCAATAGCCTGACATAGCAGGTATTTTCAAATGAGTCATCTCCTTCACAGGGTCCTGTGGGTTATTGCGATTTGGCTTGCATATGATTTCTTTTTGCACTTTTGTGTCATACTTTCCTCTCCCAAATCCTCAAGCTCTTACCTCCAAAGCCACCTAAGTTTCATTCAGTTTCCACATGTACAAAGTCAAAGTTTTAGTATGTTACAGAAGAGTTAGGATGCAGAACTCCTAGATTCTGTGTGAGAGGAATGAGAGAAGGTGCCTTACAAGGAGATAGGGGAGGAACAATTTCTGAGTTCTTCTAAAGTAGTAGAAGAAGAGTGTCAGGGTCGTTAGTCAGGTTACAACACACAGGGCTTCATAAGAAGATAACTGTTTATTGATGGATCCAGTACTAATGATCACGTATACAGCTTGTGTCAGGAATAGCCTTCAGTTATAAGGGCCTCTGACATAGGGAAAGCAAACATCCTCCCCACTGAGCTAAAGCCAATGATTATTTTTCTCGCTCACGGCAATAGCGAGCAAGCAAGCATAGCAGAAAGCCGTTGCTTTCCAAGCAGAGTAAATGTAGCTGGAGACTACAAGGTCAAGCCTGAGATAGCACACAGTAGCTGGACAGGGAAGAGCTGAGAATGAGGAGGAGGAGGAGGAGGAGGGTACCTCTCCACATTCCAGATCCATGAAAGGGCTACCTGACAAAGAGGAGGGATTTATACCCTGCTCTTCACTACCCAAAGGAGTCTCAGAGTGGCTCCCTTCCCCTCCCCACAATAGACACCCTGTGAGGTAGGTAGGGCTGAGGGAGCTCTTTCGAGAACAGCTCGTAAAAGAACAGCTCTGAAATAACTTGTAACTGACCCAGCAGTTGCAAGTGGAGGAGTGAGGAATCAAACCCAGTTCTCCAAGATTACAGTCTGCTCACTTAACCACTACACCAAATGATGTTTGTTTGTGAGGGATGTGGGATCAGAGGCAATCTTTAGTGAGAGGCTGGATCGTGATAGTGGCATCCTTCTGCTAACACCATGGCAAACAAAGCAAAGCAGCTGCAAGTCGCAATTTTCAACCCTATTTTGGGAAAGAAGAGGCTGGAATGGTCATGGAGGAAATTTCTGTTTATGACTCCATTAATCATTACAAGCCTTTGGAGGGAGTGGGATGTAGAGGGTTAGAGCAATAAACAAACATACATCCTTTTAAATTAATTTTTTATTTTGTAACAAACATAAACAGAGCAACAAAACAAACATTAAATGGGGAGAATCTCTCCACCTTTTTGAATTAACTGTTATGTTATCCATACGTCTCTCAATATAAGAATATTTCTACACCTTATATTGTTAGGCATAGCTTTGCACATTTTATTGTAAATGTTCTTATTGACCTCTGTTTCGGTTATATTCATGTTTTATTTGTTATATTTTTCAATCCAATTATAAAGTCTTGACCATGTTTCTTCAAGGTTTTCCTCTTTATATCCTTTCAAAATTAAAGTTAATTTATCAATTTCAGCAGTTTCTAGTAGTTTATTATTTCTTCTTCTGAAGGTATCTCCTTTCTTCTCCAATATTTAGCATACAATATTCTAGCAGTTGTAACTACATGCAAAATAAGATAAATCTTGGTTTTTACAGTTTTCCAGAAGTATATTCAATAAAAAGAGTTCTGGTACAAAAGGTATATTACTTTTTAAGATTTTGTGCAATATTTCATGTGTCGAACCCCTAAATGTTTTACTTTTATCACAAGTCCGCCACATGTGAAAAAAGGAATCAACTTTTTTTTGACATTTCCAACAATCATTCGACATATTAGGGTAAAATTTTGGTAACTTATCTGGCGTAATATACCATCTATAAAACATTTTATAAATATTTTCTTTATAGGAGATTGCTTTAGTAATTTTTATATTTGTTTTCCATATCTTGGACCATTGATCTAAATCAATATTATAACCCCAAATTTTGTAGTTCTGGTACAAAAGGTATATTACTTTTTAAGATTTTGTGCAATATTTCATGTGTCGAACCCCTAAATGTTTTACTTTTATCACAAGTCCGCCACATGTGAAAAAAGGAATCAACTTTTTTTTGACATTTCCAACAATCATTCGACATATTAGGGTAAAATTTTGGTAACTTATCTGGCGTAATATACCATCTATAAAACATTTTATAAATATTTTCTTTATAGGAGATTGCTTTAGTAATTTTTATATTTGTTTTCCATATCTTGGACCATTGATCTAAATCAATATTATAACCCCAAATTTTGTGCCCATTGAACCATAGAGCATTTGAACACTTCATCTTGGGTTTTAATTTCTAACATTATAGCATACAATTTCTTAATAAGCTTATCATCTATATAAATCAATATTTTATCTATTTCAATTGGCTTTTCATAAAAATCCATTTATCTTTAACATACTTTGATTCTAGTTTTGCTCTTTCCCACCAACTCAAATCTATATCTTTTTTTTTTTTTAGGTTCTCTATTGTCTTTAGTTGGTTTTTGTTGTCTAGCAGGTCTTCATATCTATACAGTAAATTTTTTTGGTATAAGTTTGGATTTGTAAAAGCTTAGTATACAAACGTTTTTTAGTTTCTTCCCATATTTTCAATAGTGATCTTCTAAGAATATGTTGCTTGAAATATTTATGTGTTTTGTCTGTCATACCACGCAAATGCATGCCAACCCAGTAATAAGTCATGTCCTTCTAGTTTTAATAGTCTTATCTTTTCCAAGGTAATCCATTCTCTCACACAAGTCAGTGTAGCTGCTTTATAATATAAAAGCCAATCTGACAAAGCAAATCCAGCTCTTTCTTTTGCATCTTGTAAAGCTTTAAACTTGATTCTTAGCTTCTTGTTTTGCCATATAAATTGTAACATCAGTTTATCAAGTTCTTTGAAATGTTGATTTTGAATAATTGGAATTGTTTGAAATAAGAAAATCAACTTTGGTAAAATATTCATTTTTATAGTGGCTATTCTTCTCATTAAAGACATTTGCAAATCTTTCCATTTCTCCAAATCTTTCTTAATTTCTGTTAAGAGTTTTGTATAGTTGTCCTGTAATAGGGTGCTACATCTATTTGTTAAATTTATTCCTAGATATTTAACCTTCTTCTGGACTACAATGCCTGAAATCTCTTCTAGTTTATGAAATTTGTTCTTTAGTAATATTCTTTGTTAAAATCTTTGTTTTATTAAAATTGATTTTCAGTCCAGCCACTTGACCACATTCTTGCAATGTTTTCAAAAATTGGGTCACAGAGTCTAATGGGTTTTTAAAATAAAAACCAAGTCATTTGCAAAGGCTTGTAATTTATATTCTTCTCCTCTTATTTGCAAACCTTTAATCTGTGTGTCCTCTCTGATCATATTATTCAATGTTTCAAGCACAAAAATAAAAAGTAATGGGGAAAGTGGACAACCTTGTCTAGTTCCTTTTTGTATCTCACTATTTTGTGATGAATCCCCATTAACCAATACCTTGGCTTGTTGTTTAGTATAAATTGCTTTAACCATTGTGTAGAATTCATCTCCACATTGTCAAGCTGATAGTTATTCTAACATAAAATTCCACCTGACATTGTCAAAGGCTTTTTCGGCATCTAAAAAAACCAGAGCCATCTGTTTCCCTGGGTGCGCCTCAAAATATTCATTTACATTTAATATAGTTCTTACATTGTTTCTGAGTTGCCTTTTTGGTAAGAAGCCTGCTTGATCCCCCCCCCCCGCTGCTTCTTCCCCCCCGTTTATTTATATTTTTTCACATTATATACAGCCTTTAACATGTATACATTTATATTTTTGTGAGTCATTATTTCACATATTATTCAACCATACATGTAGTTTCCCTCATCTTTTCTCATATATCTCCTGTTCTTTTCCTTGTAATATTAAACAATCTATCCATTTCTGCCAACATTAACAACATTAACTATTTTTTTATTAGTTCCTCTTTCTCTGGTATAAACGGTATTTTTAGTCCTGTTATTTCTTTCACCATATTAAATATTTTGCACCAAAACTTTTGTACTTTTTCATACCTCCACCACATATGAAATTATGTGCCTACCTTTTTTTTTTTTAACATTTCCAGCAATTTCTATTTCCATTCCCATTACATTTTGTTCTTTTATCTGGGGTCCAGTGCCACCTATGAAACATTTTAAGTATATTTTCTTTATAGGGTATTGCTCTCATCAATTTGGCTGATTTCCATATTTTAGTCCACTGTTCTAAATCTTTCATCCATGCTATCATAGTTGTTTTGACTGTTTCATCTTGTACATAGTCAGTTAATAAAAAATTATATAACTTTTGAATTAATTTATCACTTGATGAGAGCCATATCTTGTCCAAGTCATTATTGTTGCTGTAAAATCCTTCTTTCTTATCCTTATTAAATCTTGTCTTTAATTGTGTCCTTTCCCACCATGTGAGCCTAATATTCCGTACGGCCAGTTCTTCTTCTGTTTTTAAGTTACCGTCTCTATCTAAAAGTCTCTCATATGTTACTTTCTTTTTTTTATTGTATAACATCGGTTTTATAAGTGCCTCTAAAGGGGATACCCATTTTGGGATTTTATCATAGAAACGAGATTTTATTTCTTTCCATATTTTCATCAGTGCGCTTCTTATTGTGTGTTGCTTAAAACTTGTGGATGTTTTCTCCTCATCATACCAAATGTATGTATGCCATCCCATGGGTAGACTGAACCTTCTAGATTCAAAAGCCTTATATTTTCTAACGTTATCCATTCCTTTATCCAGTCTAGTGCAGCTGCTTTATAATATAGATTCCAGTTTAACAAGCCACAACCGCCTCTTTCCTTCTTATCCTGCATTACTTTTCTTTTGATCCTAGGCTTCTTGTTGTTCCAGATGAATTGAGTACAAATTTAATCCATTGCGTGAAAACATTTTGTACTTCTCAATATTGGGATGTTCTACGCCAAGAAGAGGAATTGAGGAAAAAGATTCATCTTTATTATTGCTATTTTCCCCATAAATGATATTTTAAACCCTTCCATTTATGAAGGTCCTTTTTGATTTCTGCTATTAGTTTAGTATAGTTATCTACTATTAACATGATGTTTCTATTTAATATTGTTACTCCTAAATATTTGACATTCTTTACTATTTCCATATTAGATGCCATCTGAATTTGATTTATTTGTTGTTCTGTACAATTCTTTGTTAATATACTTTTTTTGGAAGTTAATTTTAAATCCTGCTACTTTAACATAATCCTGTATTCTTATAAGATGCTTCATAGAGGTTATCGGATCTTCTAATATAAACACTAGGTCATCTGCGAACGCCTGAAGCTTGAACTCCTCTCCCTTTATCTTAAGTCCTTTAATTTGTTCGTATTCTATTATTTGGTCATTTAGTGTTTCCAATGTGAATATTCACAGAAGCCTGCTTGATCTTGTTATATTGTGTCAAAACTCTTTTCAGTCTTGTTGCCAAGATAGAGGCATAGATTTTATAACCCACATTAAATAATGAAATTGGCCTATAGTTTTTAATTTCTCTCTCATCCATATTTTGTTTGTGCATTAAAGTAATTAAAGCTTCGTTCCAGGTCTCTGGTATTTTATTTTCCACTATAATATTTTGTGTTACATATTTTAAAGGCATTATTAATTGGTCTTCAAAAATCTGATAAAATTCAGCCGGAAAACCGTCCAGACCTGGTGCCTTTACTTTCTTCTAATGTTTTAGTGCTTCTGTCAATTCAGAAACAGTGATTGGGTCATTTAAAAGTTTCTTTTGCTCTTCTGTATTTTTTTTTAAGATCCTGTTTTTTAAAAAAATCTTTAACCTCTTCTTGTGTGGCCTCTCTTTTCTGGTATAACTTCTCATAAAAAGTTTTGATAATCTTTTTCAAACCTCTAGGTATTTTTTCTTCTTCTCCTGTTTCATCTCTCAATATCTTTATATTTTTTCTCTTTCCTTCCGTAGTTTATAGGCTAACCATCTAGTTGGTTTATTTGCATTTTCAAAATAATTTTGTTTTGCATAGGTAATTTTTTTGCTATTTCTTGTGTTAACAAGCAGTTCATTTGATGTTGTAACATATTTATATTAATTCTTGTTTGTTCAGTTGTGGAATTCTTATTTGTTCAGTTATGGAATCCTGTTTCATCTTGTCTTCTTCTTTAAGTTGTTCTCCAATCTTTGTATATTTTTGTTTCTTTTGTTTCTGCCCTAATTATCCAACCTCTTGCATATGCTTTAAATGCATCCCATACAACTTGAATGGAAATATCTGGTTGGATATCTTGTTTAAAAAACATTTGGTATTCCTTTTACGAGTCTGCTATAAATTTTTCGTTTCTCAAGAGAATAGTATTCAAGGTCCATTTTTCTTCTTTGGCAAATCTTGTAATGTCAAGAGTAAAGGACTGTGGTCTGCAACAAACATACATCCTGAGTGAGCTCTAGCCCTGTGAGAAAAGGCATGCAGCAGATTTAGATGAAGGTTGAAGGCTGACTCACAGCTGTGAAAGATGACTACACACAGTTTAGTACCACAGAAAGTTTTTTAAAGTTATTAGTATGGACAAATGTACATGTTACAGCTGCCAGGCTGTAGCTGCTGCTGGAGGACAGAGGTTCACCATAGAAATACTACAAACATTCCAGCAGCAGTATTGTGAAGCTTCCTGAGGTGCTGCAAATTAACAGTATCTCAATCATGGTAGGCACTGCCATGTTATGGAAGTAGCATGAATGTAAAGTAGAAAAAGGATTTTTTTTTTAAGTAGCAGTGTACACAAACAACTACTCAAATGGCTGGAATGACTTGAGTGAATGGGCACAGTGAGAGTTCCTCAAAAGCACGGCTCATTTCTGCAACTTTCCCAAGCATAGCTGATGATAGCCAGCAGGTTCTGAAAAGAATAGTTTTTCTTTTTCACACTTATTTCCCATCTGTTCCCCAAGAATAGAGAAGCTGATATGTTCTCAAAGCTACCCTCTTAGGTCCAATAAGCAGCCACTTGGCAATTGCCTTGGATCTACCAGCAGCACTCACAAGCTATTTCCACTGTGGGGAGGTACTACGTAATTTCTTGTAAAATACTTCCTCTCCAGATTCAGAAAAGACCACCACTGTCTCACTGAACAAAGGAAGGGGGGAGGGAGAGTGTGAGAAAGACCATGCCAGTAAAAATCCAGTGAGTAATTAAACACATGGAATGATCTGTCAGTGGATGGCCAGAAGCATGGGTGGCTTTAAAAAGTGATTATACAGAATCATGGAAGAATCATGGTCCACCAATGGCCATCAGCCATGGTGATCAAAGGTCCATAATCAGAAAAGCAACTTTCTGAATACCAGTACTATGAGGGACTAAGAGCATGCAAAAAAAAAAAAAGAAATTGGTATTTTTTGGGATCAGGTATATCGAACCCCAAAAATATCGGTATTTCCCAATATTCCTGAATCAGTATTGTATTGGGATTCAGGAAATAATCAGGAAACCCAAAGTTATTTAGCTCCATGATAGCCCACGGGGACCATTCTCCTTAGGCTATAATGGAGAATCAATCTGGGGGTTTCTTGCCTCTGGGGCCCCCCTATTTTTTGAGGTAGAGGTACCAGATTTGCCGCATAGCTGTTGGTGTCTCTCCTCAACCACCCCCAAGTTTCAAAAAGATTGGATCAGGGGGTCCAATTCTATGGGCCCCAGAAGAAGATGCCTTCATCCTCCATTGTTAAATGCCTTCACCAAGCTGCTGCATGGCTCTACATCACAGTGAGTGAACTCCACAGGCAAAAGGCAAAATTTAGGTGGGTAAGTGAACTCTGAAGGCATTTAAAGTTGCTGAGATATCACTCTGTTATACCCTCAGCTCCATTATAGCCTATGGAGACCATTCCCCATAGGCTATAATGAAGAATTGATCTGGGGGTATCTGGAGGACTGTTTTTTGAGATGGAGGCACCAAATTTGCAGCACAGCTGCTGGTGCCTCTCCTAACCCACCCAAGTTTAAAAAAGATTGGATCAGGGGGTCCAAATCTATGGGCCCCCAATGAAGAAGCCCCATCAGCATGTAAAGGGATGTGATCCCTTTAAACGCCTGAATTCACTTGCCAAGTTGTGCCGTCGCTGCATGACACAGTTCCTCTAAACTGTACCCTAATAAAAGCCGAATAATAAACGCCGAATCATTCAGGTATTTATTTGGCTCAGTATATACCAAACGCACACCCCTAACAGGGACTTGACCTCTCTATGCTGTTTGTTGGCTCTCCATCATAACTGGTTGGGCACCTTGTGAAACAGGGTGCTGGACTGGACGGATCACTGGTTTTATCCAGCAGGGCCCTTCCTATATTCTCTGATACATATTAGTAAGTAGCTTTCTATAGGTGACATTACACACATTGAAATCAACTTATGTAGAAGGGGAGCCAGCACAAGTATGCTGACAAATCATGTGTGTACAGGCTCCAGCCCTGGGGAACATTCTCAATCACCAGGACCGAGCCTACTCATGTATAGGTGCCTGCTGCCCCTCTATGCACATTGATTTCAATGATGTAATGTCATCTGTAAAAGAGGGAGGGCACAACATTTGAACAGCAAAGGTAGATGTAAACACTCATCCCTAAAACATGGAAATGGTGAAGAAAACTAATAAATGTATTGCACTGGAGATACTAGTTTGGAATGTAACCTCCATTTAACTGCTTTTTACCCATATAAGGCCTGAGCTCAATATTCTTCCTACCACTCTTGAAACTATATGCAATTGGAATGATTAAATATTAGGGCTGAACCAAATGTTCTCCCACAAATATTTTTGGTGCAAAAATCAATATATCAAATTCTCACTATTCTCACTATGGCCAGATTTGTGAATACTTAAAGCCAGAGACTGGAATCATGAACAAACAAGGCAGATCTTTCTATATGATTGAAAAAAGCTCCAGGTTCACAGAAAAATCTGAAAAAAGTAACAGAAGCAGTGCCTTGTAGCTTTAAGAAAGTCAGTGACCATTGTAGCCATTGCTAGGCAACCACAACAGTGTTGCCCACCTTCAAACCTTGGTTTCGGTCTGTAAAAGGCAAGGGGAGGGGACAGGGCCCTTTCCAGGGCTGTTTTAGCCTTTAAGGGAGGACTCATTGGCAGCAACCATCAAGCAATATGATACGATGCAACTCAAGTGACTCACCCCAGAGCTTACTACTGGTCACTGGCAGCCACCCCACAGAAGCCAGTGTAGTGTAGTGGTTAGAGTTTCATACTGGGATCTGGGAGACCTGGGTCACCACTCTGCCATGGAAGTTCACTTGGTGACCTTGGGCTAGTTACACATTCTCACCCTACCCTACCTCACAAAGTTGTTGTAAGGATAAGATGGAGAAAACTTATGTGAGCTGCTTCGAGCACCTCTGTGCAAAAAGGCGGGGTATAAATGAAATAAATATCAATATAGCTGAAAATAGGCAGATAAAAGGTAGGTTGGTGGGTGGGAAGGAGAGGAAAAAGAAAAAAAGAGATAGTTATGGGGGCTTTAAGGGAAGGGAAAGAAGAAATAGTGTTGGAGGAGAAATGATATGCCCCCTCACAAGTCCTCATGGGTCCCCCACTTGGACATACTAGTTGAGTTGAAACAGAAAGCAGTGCCATGAGGATTCTTTTGGGAGGTATATGTGCACACATGTGCAACAGAGATAAAGCAGTTTCCTCTCCACCCCAACTGGTTACTTCTTCAGTGCGGTTTTTCCTGCAGATTGGCATTCTAGTAGGACCATCATGCAGCCAACCAGAATAGTCTAGCTGACACCACATGGGGCAAAGTCTATTTTAAAATGCCCCCAGCTGCTGAAGCAAGAGTTGAGACAGTAAATACAGCTGCCAACAGACAAGTGTGTAAAAATGCAAAGTTGTACAATATTTTGATAAATATCTTCAGGTTTCTTTATGGTTTTCAACCTGCAGGAGGGGCCTGGGCCTCTCCCAGAATTACAGACGATCTCCATACTGCAGAGACCAGTTCCCCTGGAGCAAATGGCAGCTTCAGAGAGTGGACCTTATAGCATCCCTTCCCCTCCCCAAACTCTGCCCTCTCCCAAGCACCATCCCCAAATCTGTAGGAATTTCCAAGCTAGAGGTGCCAACCTGAGGTCTCTTCCATTTTATTTGAAGAAGATTGGATTTATACCCCGCCCTTCACTTGGAGTCTCAGAGCGGCTTACTATCTCCTTTCCCTTCCCCTCCCCACAACAGAAACCCTGTGAGTTAGGTGGGGCTGAGAGAGCTCTGACAGAAACTGCTCTTTTTCAATGACAGCTCTTATTAGAGCTACGGCTTGCCCAAAGTCATCCAGCCAGGTGCAAGTGGAGGAGTGGGGAATCAAACCCGGTTCTCCCAGATTAGAGTCCGCGCACTTAACCACACCACCAAAAAAGCTCACAGGAAACAGTCCTCAGCCTAATATTGCATGTTTCGGGAGTATAGAAATAATTTGTCGACTGTTTTATGGGTAGAATTCAGCTATACAAAAATTTTAAAATACCGAATTAAGAAATCCATGAACTTAATTGTAAGCATTAAAATGTAAGTGAAAGTGACCTGTGAGACTGGGAATGGAGACCTTGGTCCATAACAAAAGGCCAGGGGTGATTAATGCAAGTAGGAATGGATTAAGGGAGAAATCACTACCTGCTTTGCACTCTGCAGAAAACAGATGCACTAAATGTTTCACATGCCTGATACTTATGAAGTTCTTCTTAGTTTTTGATTTAGTTGTATTCCTTTGAAACCTTAAAAGATCTTTTTCATGTTTTCACCCAAAGGCCAACTTTAGTCAATAGTCTTGGTGTGACTAGGAGAGCAAAGGATTAAGCTGTTAGAGAATTTGCTCTTTCCACTGAAAAGAACTTGGTTCCTAATTGCTCTCTAGTAGTCCTTTTTCTGGATTACTTTAGAACTTCATTTCTTTCGTAAAAAATGTTCAATGTTATATGTTGAACAAGTTAAGCAATCTGTTTGTACCATAAAAGAAATGTCCTGTGCCACCTCGATGGGGAACACCATCAAAAGAACAGAGCCAAAAGGTTTTAAAGCATTTATTTCCCCACCACCCACAGCAGAGCTCTTCAACAGGAAAGAATCCAACTATCACATTATTTTCATGCATATATGGTAACTGAATGAGAATAATGGCAGAGCCAAATTCTGGCCCTATTGAAGATTTCTGCTCAAAACACTTGGGTCTCTTTTTCCATTAGAAAAGCAGCTGTTAGCACTCATGAATATCAGCTTCCTTATGTCCAATCTGGATACTGGCTACAGAGTTGAAACCAAGCTTTATATATCTATATATTTTAGTGTAGAGGAAAGGGTCATGTCAGTCCAGGATGACACTTGAATAAGTTAGCTGCAGGGGCCTTAGACAACATACAGTCATGAATCCTGTACTTTGAGAACCAAGGTATGGTGGGTCAGAGACATGCTGCTGCTTGTATTGTTCAGCATAACCTACTCTGCATTCCTGAACAGACTGGCACAAAACTCTGCCAGTTTCATCACAGCAAAGCATGAAGGAGATCTGTAGTATTTTTTCAGAATGCTTCTTGAATAAGTGATTTATTAGCCCATATATTTTCCCACAAAACTTGAAGGCCTCATTTTACTAGCTGAACATAAAACTGTCCTCTAAAGAGCTAGTTGTATGGTATGAAATTCATGCCTGGAGGTACTAAATACGACCTTTCCAAGATCTGCTTTCCCATACCAGCCTTGTTGGATTCACTCTGAAACCTTTCAAAATCTTCCTGCTTTAATAAACCTTACTTTCTTCCAAAGCTATGCCACACTGGATGCCTGCATAAGATTTTCTGTGTGGAAGTGCTCCTTGTTAGGAAAGTAGTCACACTTTATACTGCATTAGGAGAGAAGCTTATTAGAAATAGACACCATGATGCCGTGTTTCTCCCCCCTCCCTTTGAACCAGATCTGCATAGTCATAGAAGCCTGAAATCAGTACAGGGCTGTATTATAAAATCACGTACAGCAACTAAAATGTAACTGGCTCCACCACTGCACAGAGAGTTCCTGTACCTGATTAAATATTTAACCAGCCAGGAGCCAGAAACCCTCAGTGGTGCTAATAATGAAGGTGCCACCAAGTCTCAACCAACTCATGGTAGCCCCAACCATGGGGCATTCAAAGCAGGAGAGGAACAGAAGTGGCTTGCCATTGCCTTCCTCCACGTAGCAACCCTGGGGTTCCTCGGTGGTCTTCCTCCCATCCAAGTACAGACAGAAGCCGACCCCTGCTGAGCTCCCAAGTTCCGATGAGCCTAGGCTAATTGGGCTGCTGTGATGTTAACCGTGATATGGAAAGCCATAAGCTAAATAGAGTTTACACCTCTGGCTATATAAAATAGGATTGCAGAACTACGTTTCTCACATGTCGTAAAATCCAAACAATACAGTTTTAAGTGTACAGGCCTTTAAGAGCACCTGAAAAGTTAAAGACAGCTCAAGAACCAATATAGGTTAATGTTTTCTCTCCTGGGTGGATATGTCAAGCAAATCCAAGCACTGTAGAAAGACAAGATTGCAAGTGGTTTTTCTGGAGAGGAATGAAATGGAATACCAAGACAGAAGAGCTGGAAATAAAAAGGATGACCATACCTGGATCAGTCTATCTGCCAAGGCAGCACTCTCCTGCAGGAGACACAGAAGAGGAGAATCCAGACAAGGAAGGAAGGAAAAAGAAAAAGACATAACAGAGAGGTCACACAAGCACGCTTGCCAGAGCTAGAAGCACAGGAAAGAAAAGATCCCCACAAAGCCCAAGAAGAAAGCTCCCATTCCAGAGTAGCCCCAGATCAGAGTGCTGCTGTTTACAAGCATACAGGTGATAAGGGCAGGTAAACAAATATGGATTCCATATGGAACATCTATTGTATTATATTTGCCCAATTCTGCAATTGCTACAAATGTACAATCAAATTGCTATTTGATTGTACATCATCCATTAAGGCAATGAAAACCATCTCTAAATTTAAGAGGTCACATTTGTGTTGTTTAAAGATCTAGGACAGGTGCAAACAGCCAGTTATTAGGATGCAGCAGAACAGCCTGATGTAGTGTCTCTGGGAAAGCCTCCAAGATCATATAGATTATCGGTGGGTGCCCTCTATCAAGATGAGGTCAAATAAATAGGCTTTCTTGTCTTTAATATTAAAGACAAACACCAAGATCATTTGAGGCATACAGCACAGCATGGTTGAAAATCAGCTATAAGACTCCACTGCTGTACAACCAAATTAACCACAGAGCAGGCGAACTCAAATTGACCAGAAAGCATCAGTTATTTCTATTCAAGCCACTAAGGGCTAATGTAAAAACAGGCTGCTTACCTGTAACTGATGATCTTCAAGTGGTCATCTGTGCATTCACACCTCTGGGATATAGTGCGCCTGTGCCGACTATATCGGTATAATGGAAAGCAAAAGGGATTTTCGCTCCCGCTCCCCGGTCATGTGCTGGGCTCCACTGCGCATGACTAGGGGAAGGGCACAAGGATCCCGCCAGTTCCTTCTGACCACTACCCTCAGTCTCCAAAGAAAGGACAGGACCGAAAGCAGAGAGGAAGGAGGGCGGGTGGTTTGAATGCACAGATGACCACTCGAAGATCATCAGTTACAGGTAAGCAACCTGTTTATCTTCTTCGTGGTCTCTGTGCATCACACCTCTGGGAGACTAGCAAGCAGTACATGCCTACCTGGAGGAGGGAGCCAAGGTCCTAATTCTGCACCGCCTGCAACACTGCCCGACCTACTGCTGAACACTGGTGAATGCACACATCAAGGGCGTAGTGCTTCACAAACACGTGAGGAGTGGCCCAGGTCGCTGCATTGCAGATATCTTCAAGTGACGCATCTCGCAGGAAGGCTGTGGATGTGGCCACTGCCCAGGTGCAATGTGCCCTTAGCAACTCCGTAAGTGACTTCTTTGCTAACGTGTAGCACAGTTTAATAGTCTCCACAATCCATTTGGACAGGCATTGGGACAACAGCTTCTTCCCTTGGGAAGGCAAAGCATAACAGACAAACAAGGCCGGTGACTTTCTAAAGGGCCTTGTACGACGCCGGTAAAAGAGTAGCACTCTTTTGACATCCAGCGAGTGAAGCCGACGTTCTTCCTCATTCGACGGGGACAGGAAGAATGCTGGGAGGACAATGTCTGCCTGTAAGTGAAACTCAGAAACAACTTTTGGCAAGAAAGAAACATCTGGAGCCAACTCAAATACGGAGGGTCACAACGGAGCGCCGACAGTTCGCTCATCCTCCTGGCGGAGGTGACTGCAATTAAAAAGGCTGTCATCCATGACAGGAGCTGCAAGCTACAAGTAGCCATCGGTTCGAAAGGCTTGTCTGCAAGTCTTCTAAGCACCATGGGCAGGTCCCATGCCAGTGTACGGCCATGCGATGGAGGAAAAAGGTGGGTCAGGCCCTTAAGAACCTTTTTGGCCTGCGGGTGGGAAAAAACTGAGTAACCCTCAATTGGTGGGCGATGGGCCAAATTTGCGGCCAAATAGACCTTCAACAAGGTACAACTGAGGCCCAAGTCCAAACGGGACAATAGAAAGCCAAAAATTGCCATCAGATTGGATGGGGGTGGTGGCAATTCCAACGACATAAGGTGGGGCAAGAATATTTTTTTGGGCCCCGTAGGGGATTTTTTTATTGCATTTTCTATAAACTACAATGAAAATTAGGAAGGGGATCAACAAACTATGGGAGAAAGTAAAGAAAAACCACTAAAAACCCAAGAGATGGCGGTCATACATAATGCTTATAAAATTAGCTTATAGCTTAAAATTCGATTAAAGTTCATTGGATGTGGTCAACAAACATATCTTCATACATAATAGAAATAACACCAACAGATCTGACTTCTTAAAAAGCAATATAAGAAATGGTTAGCAAATATTATAAAGAGTTTTAAAGACTATGATAATTCATTTTTGATCCTTTTTCTTTCTCATCTGATAACTTGTTTTTGGGGCTGCCGCCCCAAGTTTAGAATCTGAGTCCTCATCAGAAGATGCCACTGCTCCTTCTTCTTCACTTCCCTTCGTAGCAACAAGAATTTTTCCCACTTCCCTTCATAGGAAGCGCAAGTGGATGACTTACAACAGTTCAGTATGACATGTTCTATCCTGTCTTTGAACTTCAGAAGAGGATCCTCCAAGCTGTGAGCTTTAGAAGCTGCATGTTGTGATGCAGAATCTGCCCCTTCCCGGCAAGGAGGAGATCCATGACTGGAGGAAAATGTATGAAGGAGCCCTTAGAGAGATGGAGCAGAATGGGGAACCAATGTTGTCGGGGCCACCATGGAGTCACTAGGAGGCAACGAGGTTTCTCCTGCATTATTTTGACTAATACTCTGGAGATTAGCGGAATCAGAGGGAAGAGGAACACGTACATGCTTGACCATGGGACAAGGAGACCATCGCTTAGAGACAGGGGATCGATCCCTGCTCTTGAACAGAACAGACGACATTTCCTGTTGTGGCGTGTAGCAAATGCGTCTATTTCTGGATGGCCCCATAGGTGAAAGATCTACTGGAGGTATTGCCAACTGATCTCCCATTCGTGCTCTGATGCACCACCCCTGTTCAGAGTCCCCGGGAGATGGGCGGCTTTCAGGGACGTGCCCCACGACAGACAGTTTCCCCATATTTCCAGTGCTAGACGACATAGTCCCCTGGATACCGTGCCTCCGTCTGTTGATATAACAGAGGGCTGTGGTGTTGTCCGTGAGGACAGTGACTACCTCCCGAGCCACAAGGTGTCGAAAGGACCTGAGTGCGTTGTGCACTACCAACAGTTCTAGGAAATTGATGTGCTGGTGGGCTACTTGGGATTCCCAATGAGCACCAGCACAAAGACCCTTGAGATGTGCGCCCCATCCCCAAAGGGACGTGTCTGTGGTTAACGTGAGCGTAGTCTTGGGTGGGTGAAACGGAGCTCCCGCTAGGAAATTAGCAAGGTCCGTCCACCAGAGTAGGGAGTGCAGGACAGGCTGTGGGGTGACTAGATGGAGGAATTGGGGATGACGCTGTGGGTGGAACCTCCTGACAAACCACAGCTGCAATGGTCGCATGCATACTCTGGCACAGACAATGACATTGGTGGTAGCCGCCATCAGGCCCAGCAGCCACTGGAGATGCTTAACAGTGGCCGTTCCCATATCGCGTGATTCACTAGATAGACAGTGTCTTCCGCTGCAAAGGAAGGCTTTGCATATGACAGAGTCCAGAATAGCTCCTATGAACTGCACTCTCGTGGCAGGGAGGAGCATAGACTTTTGTAAGTTCACCTTGATTCCCAAGGATTCTAGGACAGACAAGGTTAGTTTGACATGGGTGAGCAGAAATGCTTCTGAGTCTGCCACTAGTAGCCAGTCGTCTATGTAGGGAAACACCTGAATGCCCTCGAGGTGGAGGTGTGCTACTATGACTACCATGACTTTTGTGAAGACCCAAGGGGCCGTGGACAGTCCAAACGGGAGGGCTTTGTATTGGAAATGTCTGTTGTTCACTGCAAAATGGAGGAAGACGCGGTGGGTAGGATGAATGGAGACGTGAAAGTAAGCGTCTTTGAGGTCCAAAGTCACCATCCACGTCCTTGGGCTTAGGAGTGGAAGGATGGTCTGTAGCGCTGTCATCTAAAATTTTTTGTAGAGGATGAGGCAGTTTAGGTTCCTGAGGAGAAGGGATTGAACCTCCTGTAAGAGGACGACAGAAGGAGGTATGACGACGACATGAGCAGTTTTCCCACATCCCTACAAGGTATCCTGACTCGATTATGGAAAGGACCCAGCGGTCCAACGTGATGAGCCTTCAGGCCGAAAGATAGGGAGCTAGACGAGTAGGGAACGACAGGATGGAGTCGGAATAAAAGACTCTGTTTAGGAGTCTTGGGAGCTTTAGATCCAGATTGAGAGGCAGACGAGAACTTGGGCTTTCCCATATAAGGGCAAGATGAACTGCTTGATGATCCTTGCTAGTGAGACTCAGAAGGAGATTTTGACGAGGGTCTACGGGACCACTGTTTGGTCCAAAGTTTGCCTTTGCTAGGTTTGGTGGTAGGTGAGACACCCAGACTACAGGATGTCTTGATGCTCTTATCCAGCTCTTGAAGAACAGTGTCTGTGGTGGAGCTGAAGAGGCCGTCACCTTCAAAAGGAAGATCTTTGACAATGGTTTTGGTATCTGGCTGTAAGGCCATGCATGCCGACGTAAAGCGATTGATGACGTGAGGGTCTTTGCTGAGGAGTCCAGCAAGTGTTTGGAGACATTCAGTTGGTGCTTAGCCAGAAGCATACCTTCTTTCTGGATCCGTTTAGCCTGATGACTGCTGTCATTCGGGAGAGTAGAGATAAGTTCTGACATTTGTTCCCATAGGGCAAACTGATAGCGCTCCATGCAGGCAGTGTAATTAGCAGCCTTAATCCCCATAGCTCCTGTGGTGTAAAACATTCTTCCGAAAGCATCCAACTTCCTTCCTTCTTTATCTGAAGGGGTAAAGTGGCTGCTCTTGCCTTTAGCCGAAGAGGTCACGACTAACGAATTCGGCTTCAGATGGGTGAAGAGGAATTCAGCTCCAGACTCCTGGATCTTGTACATGTGATCCAGTCTTTTACTGGAAACCAGGACGGAAGAAGGATGAGACCAGGGAACCTTAGCTGTTTTTAGAAGGACCGAGGTAATGGGGAGGGCAACCGATGCTGAGGTGTCCATCTGGACGATGTCGAAGACGGAGTCCGTGACAATCGGTGGCGGCTGGGTGGCAGTCAAAGCCAATTTATCAGCCATATGTTTGACAAAGTCCCCGTACATTTTGACATCCTCTGATGGGTAAATGGGTAGATCATCCTCGACCTGTTGTGGTGGGGACGGTTGCAATGGTGGTTGTGGACTCTCCTCGCCCGACTGGGAATCGGAAGCGCTGGGAAGGTTCAGAGAATGACGACTAGAGAATCTGCGTCAAAGGCAGTAGCTCTGCCGGTTCCAGGAAGTGTTTCAGTGCCACTGACTGGAGGCTGGAACCTTTAGCGATCAGTCTCAATTGCAGAGATTTAATGAATTTCGATGCCGAGGAAGGGTCTCGGTACCGGGAAATCCATGAGGATGCAGATTCTTGATCCCACTCGACAGGGGTGTGTGGGGGAATCCATGGCATCGATCCCGGGAAGGAATAAGCCCCGTATAAATATTGCCACTGGTGCTGATCCCATGATGGGGGCTGGAGTGGCGTCGGAGATCAATCTCGATCATCGGGCCCAAAGGGTGGTGAGGGGACAACGGGATGGGTCCCTCATTCCTGATGAAGGCTCTCGATACCGGGAGATCACGGTATCTAAGTCAAATCCAGCTCCTGATTGGAGTCAATGGATTGGTTATCGAGAGAGCCTTTCTTGTGCTTCTTATGCTTGCTGAGTCGAATTTCCTTGCCCTCCTTCTGTATCTTGGAAGGAATATGGTCTTTGGACTGTTGTGCCTGAATTGGGAGCTTGGGCACCGATTTTTCGGCGTCGATCAGGGCCGATGTAGAAAACAGAGCGGCCGCCGATTCTGATGCAGGGATCGACATCGAAGCGTGCCATGTCTTGAGACGAAGATGCCACCAGAGACAGCGCTGCTTCCATTAGCGCCACATGGAGTCTCGCTGCCCAGTTTTTCCTGGTCTGCTTGGAGAACTTGGAACAGTGGGAGCAAGAGTCAACATGGTGCGATTTCCCGAAGCACAGGAGACAAAGAGAGTGTCCATCCGAGGGGGTAATTTTTCTGACACAAGTCCAACACCGTTTAAAGAAACCCCACCTCGCGGTCATAGGCCGAAGGGAGGGGGAGAGAGTGTCTCCGCTGAGGCGGAGATAATCCAAACTGAAAAACTAACTAATTAAATAACTTTCCTTAACTAACTAATCGAGGTAAGAAGAAAAGAAGGCCTAAAGCCAACAAACGTTACCGACCGAGGCACAGAGGTCCTACCAGCGCGGTGGTTAGAAGAGAACTGGCGGGATCCTCGTGCCCTTCCCCTAGTCATGCGCAGTGAAGCCTGGCACGTGACCAGGGAGTGGACGCGAAAATCCCTTTTGGTTTCCATTATACCGATTGGGGTTGGCGCAGGCACACTATATCCCAGAGGTGTGATGCACAGAGACCACGAAGAAGATCTAATTGTTTACTGCAATTTTTGCAGCTTTCTTTTTCCCTTTATAGAGTATCCAGGATGCGAGTCACTAGGGTACAAAGAGGGTCACAGAACTAAGTACTACTGTCCTTGAGAATGAATTTTTATTCACTGGGGATCTAGCAAACTTCTTACAGCGGCCCCTATGAGGACTGTATAGTGAAGCTTAATGACTGGCGCTCTGAGTAGTGTTTATAGTCAACTGGGACAGGTGGCTGTGTAAGGCTTCATTTTTTATATCCAAAGTAGTCTGGAAGTGGAGGAAATGGGTCCTCAAGCGGCTGGGTACACTTCTCACCTTCTCCAGGGTTTCAATCCGCTGTTTCAAAAGGCGGTTCTCAGTACGAAGCCTCTGCAAGCAAGATCAAAATTAGCAAGTGGTCCTAATGTGCAAGCACGAGCTTTTAACATCCAGCATGGGAGACGATGTTGAAATCCTGAGCAATGAGCAAAAGCCATCTGCACAACTAGCCGCTTGAATATCTGGGGTGATAGGAGTAGTACCCCCTACTCTCCTTTCTGGGCTGGCTCTACAGTTCAACAACAGGGAATTCCTTATGTTTCTAAAATAAATTCCATTGCACAAAGCACTCAAGATAAATGATCACTTGGCTTTTTGCCTGAACTGTGAAAAAAAAAATATATAGGACAGAGGACACTGCAGCATTTTAAGAACTGTGCACTATCCACAACAGGAAAGAGGAAGCACTATCACGTCTAGATTCACAGGCAGATGCAAAACAGAAATCTTCTGCATGGTGTGTGAATACTGACCAACACAGATCGACACAGGCAACAAAACGATGTACTATCTTGAGAAAAGAAGCATAGTGGACTCTCGTAACGTTTACCCCATATAGCTGAGATATAGAGAAGGCAAGCACAAGAATGAGAGACCATGGAGGATTTACCTTGATTTCAATCTGCTCTTCCATCTCTCTGTTTTTGATTGCAGTGTACTCCTTCTCTAGTCTGTAATGGAAGAAAAGTAGTTAACCCTTCCCCTCCCTACAGAAAATCCTGAGTCTGGACATATCCCTAAGGATCAAGCTAGATATTATGGCACTAGATCCAGCCCAGATCTCCAGTTACACAAAAAGCTGTGTGGAAGATAACAATGTAAGGGCACATTGTGAGGTAAACTGAACTCTTCCAATATTTCACATTACTTCCCCCTGAGAAACTTTAATCCCACCCAGGATAGTTGAGGGTATTGGAGCTTGGCTGAAAGAAGAGGAGTGATTCAGACAATGAACTTCAATGAGCTGAACACTGGAAGATATGAGTGTTCAGCTCCTCTTCGCAACATGACAGATTTGCCACCATCCCACCTAGCATGCAAGGCTCAGAATTGCCAGCAATTTGTGCATCATACCATCCCAAACATCTTTGCTGTTAAATATACTGGAGACTTCTTTATAGGTGACTGGATGCTCATGAACCAACCAAAGCCAATTCTGCTTGCAACATTTCATAAGCCATTAGGATACTTTATTATGAACAGGAGGGAGGAAACATGTGAATGGTAGTGCATTCAACTGCATCCTTTAGTAGGTGACACCCAAAGAGTAGAGGTCAATGGCATTTCATCAGATTGGAGGGAGGTGTCCAGTGGGGTGCCACAGGGCTCGGTTTTGGGCCCGGTAGTTTTCAATATTTTAATCAATGATCTGGATGAAGGGATAGAAGGGCTACTCATTAAATTTGCTGATGATACCGAATTGGGAGGAGTAGCAAACACCCAAGAAGATAGAGTTAAAATTCAACAAGACCTGAATACTCTGGAGAAGTGGGCAGTTGCAAACAGGATGCAATTCAACAAAGATAAATGCACAGTATTACATCTGGGCCACAAAAATGTCAAGCACAAATACTGGATGGGGGATACGTTTCTGGGGAGTAGTGTATGCGAAAGAGATCTTGGGGGTAAGGGTGGACTGTAAACTAAATATGAGCAGTCAGTGTGATGGGGCGGCAAAAAAGTCAAATTCAGTCTTGGGTTGTATTAAAAGGGCCATAGCATCAAAATTGCAGGAGGTCATAGCCCCTCTGTATACCGCCTTGGTCAGGCCACACCTGGAGTACTGTGGGCAGTTCTGGAGGCCTCACTTCAAAAAGGATGTGGACAAAATCGAGAGGGTGCAGAAGAGAGCGACGAGGATGATCAGGGGTCTGGAGACTGAGCCCTACAAGGAAAGGCTAAGGGCCTTGGGAATGTTTAGTTTGGAGAAGAGGAGATTGAGGGGGGAAATGATTGCTCTCCTTAAATATCTGAAGGGCTGTCATTTGGAGGAGGGCAAGGAGCTGTTCCAGTTGGCAGCAGAGGATAGGACCCGAAGCAACGGGTTTAAATTACATACAGAAAGGTATCAGCTGGATATTAGGAAAAACTTTTTCACGGTCAGAGTGCTTCAAAGATGGAATCAGCTGCCTAGGGAGGTAGTTAGCTCCCCCTTACTAGCAGCTTTCAAGAAGAGGCTGGATATTTGTCAGAGATGCTTTAGGCTGGTCCTGCATTGGGCAGGGGGTTGGACTAGATGGTATGTATGGCCCCTTCCAACTCTATGATTCTATGACCCCAAGCCATGCTCAGTTTTTAGCCCTCCACAGCTGTTTACCTAGTACCCAGATTCATAAGTTTTTTTAAAAAATTAGCTGGGACTCCCTCTTGATTCATTAACTGGTTGGAATTTCAGATCACGATATCAGCAAGCAGAGAGGGAAGCTGGCAGGTACTCTGTGGTACCTAGACCCCAATTCATGCTGAGGTCTCCTTGTAACTGTCACTGTTGTGGCCATCAGAGGGAGTGGAGGAAATTGCCAGGATCTCTATTGCACCGGCATAGATGAAGCCCCAGCCTTACAGAGATTGTTGTATCTGGATGCTGACCAAGTAAGTTTGGACCTTACTTATGGAAGAAGGGGGGTATTTTTACCCTTTGCTATCATACCCTGAAGGAGAAAAAGCCAGAGCAGCAGGAAGATGCTGACATCTAGGGAGAGGACATTGAAAAATACACCCTCCAGTGGCCTGTCAGTGCTCTAAGTGTGGTACTTTTGATGGATAATGTAAGCTGCCCTGAGGACCATACATGGCGGCAAGAAGGGAACAGAAAACTTTTAATATCCATCATGCTCCAAGGACAGTGTTGTTATCCTCTTGATACGCATCAGAGGTTGCTGAAACAACCTGCTCTGAGCACACAGCAGCACCTCTCAGAAAGTCAAAATTAAGATATAAAAATAAATAAGAGCCAGGACAAATTCACAGAAATCTCAGAGGACATGGAAAAACTTAGGCACTGAACCTAATCATACAACTCAAGGTGGTAAAGTCACAGAAAGGACACGCACAACAAAACATAATCCCTAGCACACTCATCTGATGTCTATGACTATTTGTCACCTGCCTCCTCTTCCTCCTCCTCAAAGAGGACAGGAACCCGTAACTGCTTCTTAAGCAAGCCTCCAGCAACTGAACAAAAATATTTTTCCCAATTGTAACCAGTATTCTCTGGCCACAGAATTTTCACAGGGTGCGGTTTTTAAAAAACTACGTAGAGGACTCTTTGAATTAATTTCTCAGATGCTTTGAAGCAGAGTAACAGTTCTAACAATACATTCATACACATTCAAGGGCAATCATTTCCTCCCTGTCCCACTTTGGTCCAGAATGTTTAATATAATCTTGAGTACAACCTAATTTTACTCAAATGATTCTGGGTCACCTTCCTAAATTTCAAGTATAATAATTAAATGTATCAGTAACAGTGGCTGCACAGAGGATCCTTAGGGGCCAAGAAAACAGTTTCATTTGAAACAAATACTTCTAAGTATTTGTTACCAGTAAAAATTTTGGACATTAGCTGTGTAGACACTACTTTTGGAAGTGCGGCAAGTTGGTAGCAGGAGTCCTCTTTTTCAGCTACATTTTCCTCCTAATCAGCCACATAGATTGTACAATTGATACTGCTTAAGCAGAAGTAATAGTTTTACTGACTGGCCATATATATATAATTCTCTTAAGCTATGATTTATGATGTATAATTGTAGAGGTACTAAAAATTAATGGAGGGTGCACAGGGCTGGATTTAGATGAAGAGAGGCCTTAGGCTACTCCACTTGTGAGGCCCCTCTCAATCCCCCACCCTCACGACTAGAAGAAAATGGAAGAGTGTTATAAACAAAATTGAGTGAAGCCAAGGATGATGATGGGTATTTAAAATTCTGCAATTCACAATTTCTCCTTTAAAGGACATAAGATGTTATTGTTAAATACCATAGTGATTGAAAAAACACACATAAAGGTTAAAATTAACACTGAAAAACTTTTGCAATAACTGAACTTTGTAAACCTTTTGTGGAATAAGCATTAATTTTTAGAAAAATGAAGTTGTAATGTTATTCTTAAAAAAAGAAAAACCTTGAGTTTACAAATTATATTGCCTGGGAAGTGTAAATAATATGATCATGATTACCTGACAGTGTGGCACTTTTAGAATCTATGTTGTCATTAAACAGTCAGTTTTAAAATACATATTAAGAAGTAAACTACAACCATCAAATACAGTAAGATTAAAAATGTTTTTTTTCTAAGCCTTCCTCATAGCAAAATCATCTAAAACTTCATCAAAATTTGTTTGTCTAAGTTTGCCACTTTCAATGTACAGAATGCTCAGTGCGGACAACCTCTCTTGAGACATCGTGGGCCTTAATTAATTTTTAATTCTTTTGAGTCTTGGAAAACTCTTCTCTCCCGAGCAGTTAGTGACCATAAAGCTAAGAAACAGCAGCAAGATTGCTTCCACATTAGGAAAGGCCATCTGAATTTTTTCCTTGTACATAATTTGATAAAGGTCTGTATGAGACAGAGAGTGCTCTTCTATAAGCCTATGGCTTTGTCTCACATAGAGGTGAAAGTGCAAAAGTTCAGTAAGTTTCAGGTCAATATCTTCAGGGTATGCTTCCATCAACAGTTCAACACCTTGCTGAACTTCTTGCTTAGATGTTGTCAGATTAGCAAGAATGGAAAACAATTGTGCAACATCACTGTACACAGTACTTCTTTTTAAATTGGCTTCAAGTGCATCTAATATAGGAATAAAGGATTTTATCCTAAACTTATCTCTTGAAGAAAGTGCATCTAAGGCATCAGGTACACTTCTTTCATTTCTTTACCGTTCTCTTACTCTTTGTCTCCTTGTTTTGTGGTTAACATTTGGCAAGGTGGCTTTTGCTTGTTTCTCAAGCTCATCAAAATCTTCTCTAATTTTCCTTTAAAAATCCAGACGTGAACATACAGACCCGGGTTGCCGCATGACGGAGTGAGCTCCCGTCTCTAGTTCCAGCTCCTGCCAACCTAGCAGTTCGAAAGCAAGAAATTGCAAGTAGATAAATAGGGACCGCTTCGGTGGGAAGGTAACAGCGTTCCGTGCGCCTTGGTGTTTAGTCATGCCGACCACATGACCACGGAAACGTCTTCAGACAGCGCTGGCTCTTCGGCTTTGAAACGGAGATGAGCACCGTAACCCTAGAGTCGGATTTGACTGGCTTTCGAGCAAGGGAACCTTTACCTTTTTAACTCTGTATTTTAGTTTAGAAGATCCCTCACCCTTATTCCCTGTAGTGTGTAGAGAATAAAATCAATAAAAAATGTTTTAAAAAAAGAAACATGGGAAATCATTGTCGTCTGGAAGTAGGCTCACTTAGCATCTAAGATTCACAACTTTTGGATGCTACTGACTCTGGAGCTGTGCCTGGAATCCCAGGTATCAGTCACGGCACAGATACTTTCCTCAAACTATCGGGAGCTCTTATCTGCCCCCATTTACAGAAAACCCTTCTGGTAAGAAAAGTCCCTCTAACTGCTGGAGGTGTGAACGAAATGTTGGTTCCTACTACCACATCTGGTGGAGGTGTGAAAAAGTGGCAAAATTTTGGAAAAGCATAAAACAACTCATTCTAGAAATAGTAGAAGTTGAACTACCATTGGAAGCAGAAATATACTTCTTAAACATCTTGCCAGACAGGATAAATTATAACGATGCACGCTTGATACTGTACGTACTTACAAATGCTAGAATAGCTATAGCTAAATGTTAGAAGTCTGATAAATTGCCAAACAGAGAAGAATTAATTATCAAAATTATGGATATGAAAGAAATGGATAAAGTAAATATGTTACTTGCGGGAAAACTTGACAGTGTGTTCAAGAAGTGATGGCAGAAACTAGACAGGTGGTTAGAAATTTATGGATAAGAAGCTCCAAAAGTGCTGTAAAATTGTTATATTTATTTTGTGTTATGTATATGATTTAAAAATCAAAATAAAATATTTTTTTAAAAAAGAAAAGTCCCTCTGATGCCGCTGTTGGTGAATCTTCCTATCAAACCCAACCTCTGAAGGAAGAGAGAAAGCATGAGTCATTAGCGGATCCATCCCATCAGTTTTGCCAGCCCGGGAGTCTCCAACATTACTCATCAAAGAGGAAAGCTTAGAAACCCACCTTTTCATTTTTTTAGGGTTGTACTTGACCTGGTAGGCCTTTAAGATCAGCTTATCAGGACAGCTGTCAAACTGGTGAGGAATCACTTTCTGGAAATACTGTGCAATAAAAAAGCAGTACTTAATTCAGGATGAGTCTAGGACACATTCCCCTACCAGCAAAACCCTTTTCTGATGCCCTGCTCTATTCCCCCTACTCTTTCCCTCAATCTGCCCCACCCTAAGACAACTGGCTAAAAGGGAAAGGAAAGCACAGGTGCAACCAGCTTTTCTTCAGACATGCTCCTTCTGATGACAAGCATCTGGGTCCAACTCCCAGCTAGTTACACCAACTACAGCATCATGATCAGGCATCCTCAGCAAGAGAAGGGGTGGGCAAAGTATCATATTCATTATTGTTGAAAATATTTTTAACATTAACCCCTCCCATCTAGATAACTGTGCACCTATAGAAAGCATCAATAAAACAATTTGTGGATGCCTAGTGGACATGATCGTCAGACTGCACTATTAGCATGCATAATATTTACATTCAGCCACATAATCATGGGTCTACTTTCTTAAATCGTTGCTACTACATACCTCTTAACTCCTCCCTAAATCTACATACAATCCACACTCTGCGCAATGTTCCCTCATCTCAGAATGGCAAAAGTATTAGGTCTGTATACTGGAGCATCATTCTGAACAGGCTCCGATGGAAAAGCTGTCATGACACAATTTCACTAAAATAGTTCGGAAATGCCAATGTCTCAAAGCATCCTCTTTGGGCCTAACCTACAGTTGGGTGGGAATAAGACTATATTATACTCTCCAGTCACCCATGGTGGAAAAAACTGGGACCTGTCAAGGGGACTTTTTAAAAGACACATTAAAAATTATGTAGTAAAAATTATTTTTCGCCAGCTTTTTACTTGTTCAGTATTTTTGCACATATTATCTCTGCATCCCTGAAGTCTAGAAGCTCATATCAGTCTTTTAAATTCCTACTCACCAGGAGTGTAAAGCAGTAACCCTGGTTAAGCAGAAAAATGGATAAGCCAACCCACATATCTTGCTATTGGCTAACCACTCAAGTCACTCCCAATAACCACCCTGGTGCTGCCCTATCTCTTCTCACCTGGGGAAACAGGGGGCTCCAACTGCCTCTCCAAGTGTCATAGTCACTTCTAAAGTTTCACTTGTTCACTTTGCTTCAGAACTATTGAATGAAGCAGAACAGATGTGTGGGAATAACTACAATGAGAAGCTGACAAGGCTCCCAGAACGTTCTTCTCAGTGGGGTTGGAGCCAGGTATCAGTCAGGGGAAGGTGCTGATGGCTGCAGGTCTCTCCCATGGTCCCTTATCCCCTGGAGAAAATTGATTCCTGGGTTCATGAGACCTATGCAAACTAACAACAACTGAAGGCAGGAAGCTCCAGTTGGAAGGGGGAAGAGGCTGAAATTACCCCTCTTCCCTCTTTTGTCACTGCTCTGGGCTTGTAGCCACTTTAACAGTGATTAATGGATTCACAGTTCGACTACTGATTTCTAATAAATAGCTTTTTCAAACCCAATACCTGAGGGTTTCAGTGATAATCAGTCCAATCATATGCATGTTTACTTAGAATTAACTCCCACTAGTTTAAAGTTTAAATCATTCTTTTCCTTTTAATTAACACAACTGGTGTAAGGTTTGATTAGGCTAGGAATTTTCTTGTTGTCACAGCTAATATTGCAGGACTCTGCAAATGTCTAGTAGAAAAAACTGGTTGGCTATCAAATACAGCCACAGTTTGTGGATGCCTGGTGGACATGGTAGTCAGACTGCACTATTAGCATGTATAATATTTACATTCAGTCACATAACGATGGGACACACCCAAATACCTTTCTCAAACCAGAGAAACAAAAATCCAATAGGCAATGACTGAGAGTGCTTCTTCATATCTCTAATATTTTGTATACTAGAAACTTGGGGTTAGGTAGAAACAGTTTTTCCCAAACCATGGTGATAAGTGTCTCATCACAAATTGTGCTAAACAGAGTCCAGCAAACAAATGAGAGCCGGACTTAAAAAACAACCAAAACACAACCACCATGGTGATTTGGGAAATGCCTTTGCCTTCAGATATCAGCTAGGCCTTAATGAGTTAGAGACTGATCTTTCAAAAAGGTACTATTATTCCAAGGCCAGACCTCAGCCAGCCTGGATTTCCATTTTCCCTCCCACTCACCTCCACTTCAGTGCAGAAGTTTGAAGTAGAGGCTGAACATTTGTATTTAGTAACATCTAGCAAATCTACCTCCAGTCCCACAGAGCATTGTAGAGCTGACCTGTGACATCCCCTCCATGTCCAGCTGCACAAGTTCAGCCTGATTGAATTGCAGAAGAGCCATCCCGACACGGAAGATTATTTCCAATCCCTGTAAGAAGAGGAATTTAGAGGGACTCCATCCCAAATGGCACTTGATGGATTTTGAGCAGCTGTCAAAAGCAGCCATTTCCTATGCTAAAAGAGAAAACAAATGAGGCTAGAGTTCCCCTTATAAAGAGGGAAGGATAACTGGCTTTTTCCACATAGTCACCTATCCAACTGTGCACACAACCCAGGAATGAATTAAATGCTTTTACTGCTTTAGAATGTACAGTATGGAGATTTTTATGTAGGACAGAACTAAATAATGATAATCCCTGTGTATACAACACATTTTCAAGCATAATACGAAAACTCAGGGGCACCCAATGAAATTGTTGGCAAATAGGTTCAGGACAGAGAAAAGGATGTATTCCTTTACTCAATGAGTAATTAAACCATGAAATTCACTGCCAATGGAGGTAGTGATGGGCCACAACCATAGATAGCCTTAAAAAGGAGATACAGGTTCATGGAGGAGAGGTCCATCAATGGCCATGGTGATTAAAGGGAGCCTCCACCTACAAAGGCAGCAGATCTCTGAATACCAGTGCTTCCATCCTATATGTTGTTTGGCCAAGCAGGACAACTAGACGGTCACTGTGTGAAACCTTATACTAGACCAGATGGACCACAGTTCTGATGCAGCTATGTGTTTGTTTGAATTTGACTAATTTGTCCACAATTAATATTCTTATAATATATATGTTATTCCATTGAACAGATCAATGTTTTCAGTATTATAACTGAATATCCAAATATGCTGCTACTATTGAGGGTGTTTGTCCAAACAACCACTAAAAAATTCTTGTTTTCTATTTTCAACTTCTTTTCTACCTCAGATACCAAAAATGTGTGCTAAGACAGCATAAGGTGCAGCACCTTGCAACTCTCTTATGTATTGATAGAGTTTTATTTTCATAAATACTAAATAGTTAGCATATAAAACTGTACTAAGGTACAAATCAGGAATTTAATGTTAATTCAGAAGGACAGGTTTAGGTTTCATAAGGAAATACTGCATATGTTTGTTTTGCTCTAAATTCCTACCCCCCTTCAACAGAAATAACAGCTTTTCTTCACTGTTTCAAAATTTCCTTAAAGTTTTATTTCTAATACTGAGTCAGCTAAAAAAGTCCTGCTCCTTTCTCCCACTTTATGCCCCACTCCCAGGCTTAGATCAAATATTTTACCTCATACATGAAGATATCGAACACTCGAGTGGCCACAGGTAGTGGAAAGGTGGTGAGGAAGAGAGTGAGAAACCAAGACGAAGCATACATAGATGTTAAGAAGCTCTGGGAGCGGAAATGGATGTTCAGTTCAGGCAGCTGCTCCTGAAAAGGCACAGGACACAGCCCTTACAATCACAAGAGATTCCAGCCTCCCTAAAATGTACCGAGAATCCAGAGCCTTGGCCAAGGACGGCAAGCATGGTGCAGTGGTCAAGAGCGATGCTCCCTCTAAGCTGTGGAGTCTTGTGAGCAAAAATTCTACTTTGTGCGCTACTGGCATTAAAGTTGTGAGCGAGCGATTTGGCTACTGCATAAATTAGTCTGCTCTGGGGCCATCCTTCCTGAGCTAAGACAAAAATGTGTGAGCCGGAGGCTAAAAAGCTGTGAGCTAGCTCACACCAACTCAGCTTAGAGGGAACACTGGTCAAGAGCAGCGCTCTCTAATCTGGAAAAACGGATTTGATTCCCCACTCCTCCACATGCAGCTGCTGGGTGACCTTGGGCCAGTCATAGTTTTCTCAGAACTCTTTCAGCCCCACCAACCTCACAAGGTGCCTGTTTTGGGGAGAGGAAGGGAAGGTGATTGTAAGCCACTTTGAGACTCCTTAAGGTAGAGAAAACCTGAGTATAAAAATCTACTCGTCTTCTTCAGGTAAAATATAAAAACTAGCACCCCTAAGTTCTCCCCAAAGCAATATGCTCTTGTATTTTAGCCTTCGTACAATTATGCATGAAGTAAATATACAAGCAATTCACAGCTTCATATGAAACCCATGAATTTCTTTCAGATCTGAATTCATTTACCTGAAGCATGTACTCAAACTGGTAAATGCAAAGGCCCAGCTCAGCCATAGTGGGTTTGAACAGCTCCCGTAATCTATATTCCTGCATCAGACGTACAAATACACAGAAAGCCTCTTCCTCAGGCATCTAGAGTCAGATAAGATAGTTGCATCAGCTTCTCCAAAGCCCACTGAGGGATAAAAGTAAAATTCTTCTGTATCAAGAACCAAAATCTGAAGATGTTTTACATTAAGAGCTACTTCAATAGAGAACGTACTAGTCATCACGTGACAAAAGTGCGCAAAGAAGTAGCTTGACTATTGAAAATGCTACAGTCACAAGTTACACACACAATGCAAATGAGCTTCTATTAGCTTGATGTAAGAAATATTATTTTACTTGTCATGGCAAGGTAATTCTAGTGTTACCTAAAACAGTGTTAGCTTTCCTTGCAGTAGCAAAACGATTATGAATTTTCCAGCAAGGTTTCTCCCATGTCAATTATCCATTTTACATTGGCATGTACACAATATCATCGTTCAAAGTAACCAATTTATCATGAAATTAACACTTTATTACCTAATTCCATAAATATATTCATACAAAATATGACTACAAAAGAGTGATTAATGGATTTTGAACAGACCCACTTAAAACCCCAGATGACATTTCCTTTCTAGTTTAAGGAAATAAAATAAAACTGTACTCTTAATGCGCTTACAAACCACATTCTTATAGCCTGGGTAAGGGAGGGGAAATGTCAGAAGAAGTCAGCCCTACAACAGGATGAATATTCAGATTCCCAGGCACCAGCAATATATATCTAGGTGTCGGGGATTTTTCTAGTTCTGCTTCTATTTAGAAAGATTTAAAAATACTAAAAGCTTTAGTGCATCAGAAGCATACTACCACAGCAGTTATTTTACCAAGGCAATAAATACAATCTGCTAGCATTCAACAAAACACTAACAGCAACACTGGAGTAACCAACAGATTTATAATTCTTACGAAGAATAATATAACTAGTTTAGAATTTTGGAGGGGCAATTAGCACATGGGTTGCATAGTCATTTGACATCATGTTACACAAACCTGCATCAAAAGCAGTCCAACGATAAATGCACTGCCCTGGCAGTATCCAACCTCACGGTCCACTAGAGAGTAAGCCTGAAAGAGACAGAATCTTAAGCAAAAGAACATCTAGTATTACATAGAGCTCACACCTAGCCATAAAGAGAGCATTATGAGGCATCATCATGGAACTCAAAATGTTTGCTCAGCCACCCAGCAGCCATCTCATTACTACAGAATATAAGTAAATAAGAAAGCGACAAATCTAGAAAATGTACAAGTCCATGGCTAAGAACAGACACGCAGTTTGTGACCACACAATGTTATCTCTACTGAGGGACCACCTTTCCCCATATGTTCCCCAGAGAGCCCTGCATTCAAGGGCCCAAAACCAGCTGGCCCTCCCAGGCCCCAAGGATGTCAGGCTGGTGATAACCAGGGCCAGGGCCTTCTTGGTGGTGGCTCCACACTGGTGGAATGAGCTCCCAGAGGAGATCAGGGCCCTGCGGGACCTTCCATAGCTCCACAGGGCCTGTAAGACGGAGCACTTCCACCAGGCCTTCGATTAGGAGCCGCCTTAAACACCAAGGAGTGACGACCCTGTGCCCTGGCTCTACCACCTGCAGCCTGGCTCATCACATAAATTACTCGATCAAACTGAGCCGTTGTGAGAATGCCATCAGGACTAACACCGAAGTAGTGGTACAATCTAAACTGGGAATTTTGCTCTTGCACTTTAATTGATCCTGCACTTTAGGAAAATGAATAATTGATTGTTTAAGTATGTTTTAACTGTATTTTTAGATATGCATTTTATGTAAGCTACCCTGAGCCCGCCTTGGCGGGGAGGGTGGGGTATAAATCGAATAAATAAATAAATAAATACTTCCTATAAGAAACCAAGTTGTGCGTTCCTGGAATGAAAGGCAGGGAATAAGGAAGAGGAACTGAGCGATGAAATGCAGCTTCTAAGCACCAAACAGCTGAAAAATTTACAAAACGTTACCACCCTCACATTATCTTGCTGAATCTGAAGGCTATGACAACTGAAGCCTAACTCTGCAATCTGTTTTTGTATAACTCAGAACATTATATCCTATGTACACAACATTTAAGAGGATGAAGGTAATCAAACCCTGAACTGCCACACCTCTGCAGTATCTCAGCTGCAACAAGAGATGCTTTCTGTGCTAATACCTAGCACTTCCATTCAGGTGTAACTGAGACCGTACTCAGATGGAGGGTTCTGCATTAACAGCACATCTTAATATAATTAAAATTTACCAAATCACAGTGCATTGTTATGAACAGTTACTCCAATCTAAGACCATTGATTTCAACCAAGTTAGACCTAATCAGCTATGCATATGACCACACTATTAGAAGAGGAATAGCATGGCTACTAAGAAAAAACATATTTATTTGAAGAAACCACTCAGTCTTCCCATGTTTAGGGAAAAAACACAGAACATAAATGCACTACACACAGTTTCAGAGCTTTTTCACATATTGTGAATGAGTTGTGATCAGCTGCAATTCCTGTTCAGTGTGTTTATTTCATTTTTATACTATCCTTTCAAGGAATTCAGTGTGATCCCTACATTTACTTGAACATTTTGAGGTTAATGTAGGTCTCCTAAGCGCAAGGGGACACTAGCTGGGCATATTCAGTGGCAAGCTCAAGTTTGCATCTATGTAGTATGTGGTGACCTTACTACTGCTCCAAAATCAACTGCTATTAGTTCTGCAGTTCTCAAACCACAGTTGTACAAACCACAGAGTTCTTCAAAAGAGAAATCTGGACTCACTTCAAGGTATTAGGCTAGAGAGAATACCCTTCCCCCTTTCCTTTTGTGGCTACCCCATTATCCAGACCCCATTCAGGTCAATAATACTAAGTTCCTCACAAGCCATAAGATTCCTTCTAAAGCTACAGACCTGGATTGATCTGCAAAGGAGTAAGCATCCTCCCATTCATGATTGTAAAGGACAAGCTGCTAAACAGAACCACTTCTCTTCGGGAAGCCTTGTGACTGAATATCTAAATTTTAAAAAATGATGCAACCACGTATCCAGTGCTGTCCCCAGAACTTATGACCTCAGCCATGACAAAGTCCTAGAAATTCAAGTCATAACAATTGAGTACAGTGGTTTTGCAACCACCATGCTTATGTGCAGGCAGCCTAGGAGGACCAACAAACAGTGAAATCTCATTGCGACCAGCCTTTCAGCAATTCATGGGGTGGGGGGAAGCAAGGAAGAGATGTATAACAGTGGAAGCTGTAGACACCACTGCATGTTGTGCCATCTTCAGACTACCCAGTTTTAATGTGGATCCCATCAAAGTGTCCACATACAAAACTCTCATGCAAAGGGCCGCCAAGGGGAACCCCACCCCCAAAGTGTGCGACGTGCGCAGCAGGAAGATGCCATCCAGAGGTGACATCATCACATCGGGCACGTTACCGGGGGACGCTCTATCATTTGAGGAAAAACTCTGGTTTCCCCTCAAATGATTGTGGCCCTGCCCACAATGTGCCCGATGCGATGACGTCACTTCCGGGTGGTGATATCATGGCGTGCACGAGAACACTCCTGGGGAGGAACAGGACTCCCCCCGCTATTTCGTAAGTTCAACTTGGCAACCCTATTCTACTCCCCCACTCACCACTCAAGGCTGACAAACTATGTGCTTTTAACTACATCTCCAAGGCCACTTCTCAATACCTTACCCATTCTAGTCCACTTTATAAACCAAGGAGATATGAACAGCCAAAGCAAGATCAGAGTTCAGAAGAACCATATCAACTAGAAAGTTGACCAGAAGTTGAGTCACAAGTACATGAAAATCCCTCTATCCACACAAAGTTTTAAAATTTAATGATAATTACCAATGCAAGTTTTACCAGGTATGCCTACTTGCCTTCATGACATTGAAGAGAACTTCTTGGCCCAGGCTGTCCTGTCCCTTGAAGAATTCATGTTCAGGGTATGTCCTGGCAATGTCCCTCCTGATCAGCTTTTCACAAGGAGAGGACATCTTCAGTAGTTCTGAATACTGATTCTTTACAGGCATATCTGTGGCACTGCACAGAAGTTGCCAAACAATGGCTCGGAAGTGGTGGGGGATTCCTTTTCTTATCAGCTCCTGAGGAAAGACAAAACATGGGAAAAAATGACATCATGGGGTAGTTCCATAGCCCAAGTCCTTTTTGTACCCCAAGAAAAATGTCAATTTTAAACCTCTGGCATGAGCCAGAGACCAGATATAATTAAATCAATTCCAACTAAATTTATCATAAATGCAGCATATTGAAGACAAAGAGCCTCTGAATCTGGACTTTCTTGAATATATTTTTCAGAAGTTCTTCTGGAAGTCTAAACAACTTCTTCTTTAAATATTGATGCTTTGGGTAGTTTAACCAGCCAGCTGTTGGGACTGGATTTCTTTTTCCCACCCAGTTCCTTGCCTCTACATACTTACTGCACCACACCTTTCTGTGTACTTCTTTCCTTCCACAACTTTTCCCCTGTTAAAAGGCACATGTTCTAATATTGTCTGCTTTTAAAACTCTCCACATTGTTAGACACTCTGGCTATTATTGTGATGTAGGGGTACAGATCTGGAAAAAACATTACAAGAAGTTTATTCAAGTGGTGGGAAGGGAAATATACCAGTTTCCAAAGACACCCATGTTCCTCACCCTCAGCAGCTTTTCCTTCCTTTTTCGCCATTCTTCCCATTCATTGACAATCCGTCCCCACAAAATCCAAGTATCTTCCTCAAGATGACTCAAATTGGAAGAGGCGGAAGAACTGGAGACTAAAGAGGACCCACTGTTCCTCCGAGAACCATTCATGGAACGCATAGATTTGGAATCTGCCTCAAGAAGCCTAGAAGATACCAACCGCAGTTAGTAGTACTCTTATCACTACAAATAGATTAAATTTCAAACCAAATAGATTAAACTTCAACCCAAACCTTAAATGACACTATCATTAAAATGACAGTGAGGGGGCAGTGTCATATGGGCAGAAATATACACAGAGCTAATAACCGAAGCTGAAAGTGAAGTCATTTTGTACTCAGCACTTTGTGAGATGCAAGCACATTTCATGGCTTCCACCGCTGATGGAGAGGAGGATCTAGTTATCATTATGTACAAAAAACGTAAGAAAGCTTGTTTGTCCCATTGCAAAAGCCGCTAAAATGAACACTGCATCAGAAAAGTCAAAGCACATATTCCCTATTAGATGAACTTTTAGGATTCTACTGTGAATGGCAAGAATGTATAAGAGTCTTTACTTAGGTGTGGCAAAGATCTTCTAATGTTCTTGCAAACTGTCTACATTCTCCCTTTCTAAATTAAATCCTCTCTTCAGAAGAGAGCATTTATATTCAAATACCAGAAAGAAAATTGGAGCAAACTGGATTCTGTTGCTTTTGCAAGTTATTTTAGTGTAATTCCCCAGCTATATTCAATTTAGACCTTAACTCACAAAAAACAAGCAAACCTGTTCACTAACTACAGTATAGCAGAATTCTTCAGATAAGGAGTCTGGCTTACTCTTGGACAAACTATTGCTGACTTTTCACCTATTTCTCACTTTGCTGCTTGCAGCTTAAACAGCTATAATAAAATGGACATGTAAATAAAACTTGTTCATGTTTTACACATAAAATCAAAGGTATTACTAACATCCCAAAACTTGTTCATGTTTTACACATGAAATCAAAGGTATTACTAACATCCCAAAACTCTGCCCCAAAATTCCACATTGTGTCAATATATTCCTGGCTGCCTTACAGTTCAGCTTCCTAGCTCCCATCCCCAAATACTTTTTGTACACATGAAATATGCTGATTGTATCTTGCTCCTATGGACTCATGGGATGAAGCCTTTGGGACAGTCCAGTAGGAACTTAATTTCTACACCACCATCTATTTGTGCCTGTGTCAGTCAGTCCATAAAGCAGATTCACTTTCTGGACATGGCTATAGTTAGCAATCTCAATGTATTATTATTCTCCCTACAATATAACGTATCGCCAGAATCTGGATTAGGTATGCTATTCCTTCCAGTTATATCATCCTGGGCACAGAATATGGCAAAATTATATCCAACTTGGTCAATATACCACATGTATTACTAATAAAGCAAGTCAGAGGACCTCTCACCTATTTTGTTCTTCCAGCTTTGCTAAAAGCTCCAGCTCATCTGGGCTCAGGTTCTCAGAATCTGATGTGGGGGAACATGCAGGCATTGAGTTGACAGAAGAGAGTGCATCATGGGAGGAGGAGTCTGGGCTGATTGCTGGACTTGCCATCTCAGACAGTCGGAGAGTAGTGGGAATGTTCATTCAGAATCTTCAAAGTAAGTTTTCAGCAAGGTCAAAGTATCACCTAAAAGGAGGCAAAATGGTTTTTAAAATAGTTCCTTTTTCTTTTCTGTACTTTAGTCACTGACACACATACTTTTTAAAAAATATTTTATTTTTCAAGTTTTCCTCATACAACAGTGTGTCTAATGAATAAAGCTGTAAATCATCATAATACACCATCACAAGATAGGTCAACAAAACAACAGTGAGTCATGTTAAATAAGCTAAGCTTTCAAAAAAAAACCCCATTCACTTATATATAGTTTCAAAAATAGAGCAAGTCTTTATAGTGCAGATTTTTAGGAATAACCTCTTCTTTTGTTAAATATTCCATCACAGGAAACCAAATTGCTATAAATCGTTCTTGATATTTATCTGACTGAGACATGAGAGGGTTGTTTGTGATCCTTCCCAGAACAAAAGGATCCCATAATTGGGACCATCACATCGGCAAATGATACTTTGAGGTCTTCCTGGCCAATCTTAATTCCATGGGCAGACCCCCCAAGACCGGTGCCCCCTGGGAAACCACTTCTGGAGAATTTGTCCAGTGATGGTTTCAGACAGTCCAGAGCAGAATTGGTTCAGCTCCGGGCATCCCACTCCCAGAGAACCTCCCCGAGGACCACCTGCACGATTGCGGGTGCCTCTGTCTTCCTGGGGCCAACCACCCAGCCCTTTGGACATGAGGACTGGTTGGGACCCAGCCTCCCACCCTGCCTGGGAAGGTGACAGGGACGGCAGGTGCTCTTCCTCAAGGGCCCATTAACCCTTAAATGGCAATGGGATATGGGATCACCAACCAGGGCAGAACCTCCCACCCAGCCTAGGAAACACCCACAAAGGGCACTGTCTCCCCAGGACAACCCTCCATCCACTGGCAAGGTGATTCCTGGGCAAGGCCGACTCCCCCATCCTGCCTGGGGAACACCCGCACAGGAGCGGGTGGAGCTCCCTCCCCGGACCCACCCTCCACCCACCAGCAATATGACTACTGGGCAGGGCCAATCCCCCCACCCTGCCTGGGGCACACCCGCACAGGGCGCAGGTGGCTCTCTCTCTCCAGGCCCCACCCTCCACTCACTGGTGGCAATGTGATTCCTTTAGATATTTTTTTATTTCATGTTCATCTGGCAAAGTAATGCAGTAAAGTTTTTTGTAATATCTAGCCATACAATGAATTATTTCTGCTGATTTAAAATGTAGCTTTCTTAAATCATCTCTACTTGTAAAAATTCTCCTTGCTGCCTTGCACTCTTTAACCCACCAAAACAAGATTTTCAAAGTTTTTTGTGATTTTTACCACAATTGCTGTTTTGTGACTAGCAGTTTCCTTTGTATCAAGGAGGTTTCTGTGGCTTCTAGTAATGTTTATATGTCTTTTTACTGCCTGTTTTATGATGTTCCAATTCTTTGATTCTTTCTATGAGTGATTTAATTGTATTTTTTCCTTTTTTCAGATGGGATGTTACAGCAATCAACTTTCAGATGGGATGTTACAGCAATCAACTTTCCCTCTGTAACTGCTTTAAGGTCATACCACGTGATGGGAGGCTCTACCCCGCAACTGTTATTTTTAAAAAATCATCAATTTCTTGTGCAATTTCTTCTTTAATACTGTCATGCAATAAAACAGAATTGTTTAAAGACCAGTGCTTTTGCCCAGGTTTTGTGTCAAAACTTTTGAGCAAACAATCCATCAGCGCATGGTCTGTCTATTATATTGGGCCAATTTCTGTTCCAAGAATATTATCTACCAGTGGAGACCAAAACATAATCTATTCTACTTTGTGAGTTATATCTAGCAGAGAAAAAGTGTAATCCCATTCTGATTGATGAGTGTGTCTCCAGCTACCACATAGTTGGTATTTTCCTAGAAGATCAAATAATCTGATTTTACTTTATTTTGTTTGATTGGTCTTGTTTTGTAACTAGATTTGTCTAACTAGTGATGTACAAGTAAGTCACCACCAAGAATCAGGATGCCTTCTTGAAAAGTCTTAATCTTAGTTCAAGTCTCATTGATGAATTGTGCCTGAGCAGTGTTAGAAGAGTACACCGAATCAATTGTAACTAACTGACCATCCAGGGTGCCTTTCACCATAACATATTGAGCAAGGGGGTCATATCTTGCCTCTTTGCAGAGAAAGTGAAGAGTTTTAGCTACTAGAACTGCTACTCCCCATGCCTTAGAGGTACCACTAGCCAGCACCGTAGCTAGGGATTTTGGGGGGAGGGGGCCGAGGGGGGGCTGGCAGCTAACCCAGGTGAGGGGGGAGAAGAAACAAGGCGCTGCTTAGTGGCTTGGGTCGAGGAATGCGGCCTGGCTTGTGCTGCTCCCTTGTTGGACGAGGCAGGTGAGGGAGTATAAGGCTGGGGAGAAGGAAGTAGCGGTGGTGCCCTCAAGACTGTGCCTGTGGTCTCGGCTCACCCGTCCTTCGTCGTGGCCCAGGGAGGGGGGCACACAGAGATTGGGAGGAGGAAGAGGTGCACGGGGCGAGCGGTTCGCTGTCCCCTCCCACCCAGCCATGCGTGGCCTGTTCATTACCCAGACGGGACAGGAATGGCCTGGTGCCTCCAGCCAGCAGCTCCTCCCATTGTTGCTCCTAAAAGAATTCCTCCTGGATTCTCCAAAGAGATGGGGTGGGATACTGAAGCTATTCTATGACCCCCACCATCCTCCTGTCTGTTTTCCCAGCCAGCTCTTGACCATTCCGACCCCCCTGCCTGCCCCCCACGCCAAGCTGGCCTCCCTTCTGCCTGCTGGGAATGCACGGAAGGTAGGACCCAGCGGAAGCTGCCCACACCGTGTCTGGAGGCTGGTTGTTGCTGGCCACTTTCCCCGCCCACCCCTCATTGCCCGGTCACATCCTGCTGCGCCAGCCTGCCTGAGTCCTGTCCCCCACCACTGGGAGAAGTGCTCGGTCCCCCTCCCCGCAGCCTTGGCCTTCCTCATAGGGGTGGCACAGATAACCTCCCTCCCACCTCATCCCACCCATGGTGGGCGCAAATCGCCTCGCTGCCAGCAGCCCAGGTCAGAGTCCCTGGCTCACCACTCACCTGCGCAGTGCCCGGCGAAAAGCACCGGACCAGACCCCGTCCAGCCCAGTGAAAGCCGACCCAGGGCCAAACCCCGCCATCCACTTGCTTGCCTGGGCTGTCTTTGCCTTGAGCCCAGCTGTCTAGAGCCAGGGGGGGAGAAGATCGATCAGCGGTGAGGGGGCTGGCAGAGGGAGGTGGAGCTGGGGATTGGGGGAGGGCCCCCACAAAAAACAGGGGTTAGCTACAGGCCTGCCACTAGCCTGAAATTGATGCGAAAACCATGTAGTTTTGAGTACTGGGTAGGTGTTTCCTGCAACATCAAAATATCAAAATAGAATTTAATATGAAAGAGGTGATTCTTTTTTGTTTTACTGTTATTTAGTCCTCATACATTTAAAAAACTTACTTTATATCTGGGTGTCATTTTCGTTATAATCTTTCTAAGGTGCTAAATACATTGCTATATTCTAGTTAGACTTACAATATGTTTACTCCATTATTATTTCACAGTTTTTGTACCAAATGGATAGCCTACTTTTTCTACAAACTTCACTTATACTATTAACTCCCTTCCCACTAAATGTTCTTTTTCAAATATTAAAACTACTACCTATATATTCAGTTTGTTGCCCAATACCACACACTGTAACCCACCCCCACCCTTCATCTGACTCTTACCCGTCAGTCCCTTAAAACTAAAGGATTTGCTATACAACCAAAAAAAATATACCAGATGAGGAAAGTAACAGTCTAAACCCCAATGAGAGCTTTGATTACCCTTTCCTTATAACTCTCCCCATCCCCACTCCCTGCGCAGCTTAACTTATCTATACCATTATGTTTCTACACAAACCATGTAGTGCTTTTAAGTGTTTAAATACTATTTAGGAATTCATAAAGTTTGTCCAAAGATCAGTGTCTGGAGGTGGACTCAGAGCCACCTATCCCAGATTTAAACCAGGCCCCAGCAGTTTGCAGAGGCCAGGAAGGACAGAAGGGCATCCACTAATAGGAACAGGGAGACCAGGGATAAGACCACCCGGGGAGAGCACACCCTGTGGAAAGCAAGTCACCCCTGTCTTCCAACGACAAGCTGGAGCAAAAAAAACTGTGGGGGTATGGCCTGGTGGCCCAGGAATCTTACTCACCTGACCCCCTCAGGGAAGCACATCCATGAAGGGAGTATGAGGTGGGGGGAGTGGACGGCAAACCCCAAGAAGATGGTCTGACAGAGAAGAATAAGGATGGAACTGGGAGATACACATTGGAGAATTGGCTAGCCCTGTGGCCGTGTTCCTTTGAAGTACGTGAGGCAGGGGTGGTAGCAGGGGCTGGGAGATTTAAAGAGGGAAGGCGGAGCTGACCGGGAAGGAAGAACCTGGAACCTCTATGTGAAAGGGACTGGTATAGAGAGAAAACAGGAGAGCCCCACTAATAGAGGCCAGGAAAAGAGACAAGAGGATTTGGGGTGATTAGATCCCTTCTGTCCCTCTATTCTGAGAACACACTCAGACTTCAGCTCCCAAAAATCACAAGCCCTGGATCCCACTCTTCCTCGCGACACCCTCGGCGAGCTGACGAAACCTGAAAACCAGCTTTCACCAGACAGGGCTACGTAGCTCCAAACAAATGTCCATAGCCTACAGAGTCATGACTGGGATTTTGTTTACATTTAGATGTCTTTTGTGTCTGCTCAGAGATTTCTTCGAAGTTTAAGGACTGCAGTACAGCAACGCCACTTTCCTTATCTGTAGCACCAAAATATTTTCCCTAATAGACAACTAACAAACTTGCTGGAGTGATCCATTTGTATTTAATCTTTGCCTCCTGTAATCTGGTGGTCATTCCCTTTAGCAGTTTTCGGATATGGAGAGCTTCAGTAGGAATGTCAGTCTAGACAGCTATCTTCATGTCTACGATGGTCAAATGATAGCAAGACCATGCCTTCTCCATGATCTTTATCCGAACTTTAAGATCAGCAAAAGGAACAAGAATATCCTGAGTGAACTTCTTGGTGGGTATGTTGGGGGCACCCATCCTATAAGCTTTTGTCATTGTCAGGTTGCTCACGTCCTCCACAGCCAGAACTTCCTCCAACCAGGGCTCCATAAATGTGACCATTTCTGTGGTTTGTTCTGTGCCTTCCTTCAGTCCCCAAAATTTTAGATTTGAGTGTGGAATGGCCCACTGGCACTTACCATGTCTTTCTCCTCTGAGGTCAGGAGGACATCTTAATGGGGTTATTCCCACTGTGCCTTTAGGGAGGCAGAAAATACTTTTTTCCACTTCTTGTTGGCACCTTCAGAATAGCCCATCCCCTCAGTTCTGGGACTTCAAAAGTAGTGAGGACGAAGTAAAAAAACTAATGGTCTTGCGCTGTCAGAACACAACAGTTAACTATAACCTGATCGTGAACTGCAAACATTAAGTAAAATAGAAGTAGTAAGATAGACTAGGAAGAAGAGAACAGCACAAAAAAGAAATAAAATTATGATGGGAGGGCCGAGGTGTCCTCCTGACCTCAGTGGAGAAACACCCTTCACGGTAAGTGCCAATGGGCCATTCTCCCTCTGAAGTGGAGGACTTCTCCATGGGACCTTCCAGAGCAGTGTCCCTCATCCAGGTGGGTCATCATCATCTGCAGACGTCATGCTGTGCTGAAGAACTCTTCTTCCAAACGTTGCATCTAGTGAGGCCACGGTGTTCAGCTTGTAATGGAGAATGAAGGTAGATATGGAGGACTACGTTGCTGCTTTGCAGACCTCTTCCACAGATCCTCGGTTGGTAAAGGCCGCATTGGTGGAAGCACTTCGTAGAGAATGAGCTGTAATACCCCTGGGAACCTCCAGTCCTGTGGCTCTATAGGTTTGCACAATACAAGACCTGAGCACCATGCTGATGGAAGTTTTGGACATCCTGTCCCCTTTTCGTGGAGGAGAGATGTTTACAAACATAGAGTCTGTCTTCCTGAAAGTCTCCATCCATATAATATAAACCCTGAGTGCCCTTCTGACATCTAGGGTATGCCACACAAACACCTTAGGATGTCTTGAGTGAGGACAGAAGGTTGGTAGATAGATTTCTTGTGATCGATGGAAGGTAGAAGAAACTTTAGGCTGAAAGGTAGGGTCAGTGCAGAGTACGACCTTGTCCTTATGGAAAATACAGAGACTAGACTTAACCAAAAGTGCATTAAACTCTGAGACCTATCTCACGGACGTGACCACCACTAGGAACAGTCTCTTCATCCTCAGCCACCGAAGACTCACATCCTGGAGAGGTTCAAAGGGTGCCTTAGTGAGTGCCGCCAATACAGTATGTAGCCTCCAGGTAAGGAAATGATAAATCTGATGTGGGGATTTGACGATCGCATCCTGTAGAAAGAGCTGGACATGAGGATGCTTAGTCACTTCATAACCACCTGTGGGAGGTAATACCATAGAGGGGGCTACCACTTGTCTGCATAGGGTAGAAGATCTAAGGCTGAAGTCCAAGCCTTCCTGTAGAAAGGGGAGGAGAGACGCCACTGAAGAAGGGATCAAGCTTCTTCCATCTACAGCACCAAACAAAGGCTTTCCAGGTAGTGTTGTAGATGTGAATAGTGGAATGTCTTCTGGATGACAATATGGTGCCTGTCACCTTGGTCGAGTAACCTAGTTGGGAGAGGTTGCTCCACTCAATCTCCAGGTGATCAAGCACAGCCAGTCCGGATGGGGGTGCCATATCGGCTTCTGAAACAACATGTCCAGGGTCACTGGGAGAGTCAGTAGTGGATTGACTGCCATGTCTCTCAGAGCTGAAAACCACAGGGAAGCCACTAGGATCACTTCTTATCTCAGTTCCCTAATCCTCCAAATGGTTCTGGATAGGAGTGAAAAAGGTGGAACGGCAAAGAACAGACCGTTGGACTATTGTGCTATCAGCGCATTCATCGCCTCTGCCTCGTGGTGGTAGTAAAGAAACATGGAAGCTGATGGTTTGCTGGTGACACAAATAGATCCACCAGAGGTTGACCTAGATGCGCAACTATCATGCTGAATAGATTCGGATGTAGCGCCCATTCTCCTTTGTAAATGGTCTCCCTGCTGAGCCAATCTGCCTGTACGTTGTCTGCCCCCTTGATGTGTTCTGCCCTTACCGATGCTATGTTCCTCTCAGCCCATGAAAGTATCTTCATTACTTCCCAGTGCAGCTGGGTGGACTGGGAACTACCCTGCTTGTTGAGATAAGCTTTGGCTGAGATGTTATCCATCCGCACCAGAACATGCTGTCCTCGAAGGTGGGGACTGAAGTGGTTCAAGGCGTGATACATAGCTCTGAGTTCCAACTCAGTTGGGAAGACACTCTTTGGCCTGACAGGGCAGTCCTCCAGGATCTCACCCCAACCGGACAGACTCACATCCGTGAAGACCTCCATAGACCATTAAATGTAATACACTTTGCCCTGGCGAAGGTTGTCCAGATTCGTCCACCAGAGTAGGCTGCTCTTGATCGTGGTGAGAACCCAAAGATTGAGGGTCCTCCTAGCCATTACTGCACATTGGTAAGGCTGGAGGAAGCACTGCAATGGTCTGGAATGAAGATGCGTCCACTGGACCATTTCTATGCTGGATATCATCAGTCCCAGGAGTTTTGCCAAGGTCATTAGAGATAAGGAGGTGTTCCAGGTCACCAGAGACATCAGTTCTCTTATCTTCTTGGCCTTGGGAAGCAGTAGGAAGAGTGAGTTGGAAGTTGTGTCAATTACCCCTCCAGATGTTCACTCCTCTGCGCTGGCTGAAGGGAACTCTTGAACTCTTGAAGAGAGCTAGGGGCTCTGGGGCAAGTGATGCTCTGTCTTCTTGGTGCTTGGGGGGGGGTCAACAGTGGGAGGGCTTCTAATGTCCTGGCCCCACTGCTGGACTTCCTGATGGCACTGGTATTTCTGGCCACTGTGTGACACAGAGTGTTGGACTGGATGGGCCTTTGGCCTGATCCAACTTTGGCGTCTCTTATGTTCTTAAATTGACCAGGAACCCGTGGTTCTGAAGACACTGCAGTGCCACCTCTGTGTTCCAGATGGAATCCACCCTACTACTGGCTTGTACCAACAGGTTGTCCAGATATGGATGAACATGGATACCCTGGTTCCAGAGATGCCCTACAGGGTTGATGACCAGCTTGGAGAAGTGTCTGGGAGCCGTGGACCGGCCAAACGAAGTGCTCGGTATTGAAAATGTTGGCTGCCCATGCAGAATGGGAAAAAATGTTTGTGCGCTGGATGAATTGGGACGTGGAGGTAAGCCTCTGTGAGGTTTATTGAAGTCATGAACTCATTGTCAGACTCCTGCAGCAATCAGATCCAACAACTCTCCTATTCAGAAGTGAAGTTTATTGGTACAGTACTGGCAGAACATCTACATTTCAGGATCTGTGTTAAGACTAACGGAAAAGGCACGGGGATGGTAGATATACTGGGTTCAAAGGAGCACCCTGATGGTGCGTAGCCAATCAAGGCATTAGGAGGAGCCCTCCCAAAGTAACGGGCCCCGGCAACGGGATCGTTCTCAGGGAATGTGTTACAGCTAGGCACTCAAGGTCAGGTACATAAAACACAGAGATAACAGAATATTGTCAGGCAGTAAAAACCGAAAGTTAAAATACTAGGCAGTGGTCCTCCTCCCTATATGTCAGCTCCCGGACACTCATCTGGTAACAAAGATTCCGTGATGGATCTCAAGGTTTCCATGCAGAAATGGCGGTCTGATGTATTTGTTCAGAAACTTGAGATCCAATGCATTGATGCATTACAGTCTGTACTCATTTGCCTGGGGCAGATCCCCCTCTGGATCCATTTTTAAAAATGGGTGTCACATTTGCTACTCTCCAGTCTTCTGGTACAGTGGCTAAATTTAGTGACAGGTTACATATACAGCTTAGTAGTTCATCTATCTCACATCTGAGTTCCTTAAGAACTCTCAGGAGGACCTGGAGCCTTATCAGTTTTTAATTTCCCTAGTAGGCCTAGAACTTCATCTCTGCTCACCTCAATTTGGCTCAGTTCTTCAGACTTCATTCCTGAAAATAGGGGCTGTGGCATGGGTACATGCCCCAAACTTTCCTCAGTGAACACAGAAGCAAAAAAGTCATTGAGCTTCTCTTTCATCTCCCCACCTTCCTTAAGCAATCCCCATTATTCCTCTGTCATACAAATACCCCACTGCTGCTTCTTTTTTAAAAAAGAAAATTTTATTAGTTTCAACAGTAGAGAACAAAGAAAACACAAGACAAAAAGAAACACACATTGGAGCATGTACTGTAGTCTCTGTTCACATTTAACATGGTATCCTAAAATCATATTCTTATACACCTTTCTTAGTTTATGTAATTTTCAGAGGAAGAATCTCTACTTCTATAATATCATTTGCCATATTTGTTGAAATCCAACCCATATCCAATCTAGACCAGGATTTGTGCCTTGTTGATAAAAATGTGTAATCCTTAATTTTATTTCTAATTCTCCAGGCATCCACCAGTGTAAATTCTTCAGCTAAATGCAAAAATGAATTTGGCAGCTCATTACCTCTTTTTTGTTTTCCTGGTTGACTTTTTCTATCCAAAGCTATATCAAACACAGCATTATAATCTCCAATTACACATATTTCTTCATATGTTAGAGTTGAAAGAACCTCTTGAAGGGCTTTGTAGAATTTTTCCTGCAGCTGATTTGGGGCATAGTTAACTATTAGAGTCTCTTTAGCTAATCTCTGTATCTTTACTATCAATATTCTTCCATCTTCTGAATCATAGATCAATTCTGGATATAGATGTTCTTTTACATACGCAACCACTCCTTTCTTTTTCTTTTGTATATCTGCTAAGATGAAGGCTTTCCCCAGTTTTTTGGCTTCTAAAAGTTTCCTGTCCAAATTTTTTATGTGAGTTTCTTGTAAACAAGCTACATCTACCTGCATTTTCTTAATTTGATGTAAGACTTGTTTTCTTTTTTGTAGAACGTTCAGGCCGCTGACATTAACCGAAATTATCTTTAATTTCCTCTTATCCATCTTTCATGTCTTTTTGGTTCCTTTTCTTTTCTTGAAATTTCATGGTCATAGGTTGGGCTGTTGATTTGAGTTTTCTTCTTCTTAGTCCCTGTTTTTGGACCTGCTGCTCCTTGTGTCTGTGGGTCTTCACCTGCTTCATTCGATTCTTCTTCTTCCTCCTCTTCTTGCACTCCTAGATCTTCTCCATAGGTTTTTTAAAAGTCTTCTATTTTGAATATTGAATTTATCCAAAATCTTTTACCCCCATAAGTAAAACGAACACCTTCAGGGAACAGCCATCTATACCAGATTCCATTTTCTCTTAATGCCCTTGTTAATTGGGTGTAACTTTTCCTTTTCTCTCTAACTCTCCATGGGATTTCCTTTAGTACTTTAATTTCAGTTTCTTGTTCAAATTTTGTAATATGGTATCTCTCATGATTTCCCTGTAAAATCTTACATGGATCTCTTAGCACCTTGTTCCATCTCGCATACGCAGAGTTCATTCTAAAGGCCACATCTGTCTCATCAGATACCATTTGAGTGTTATTCTCTCCTAAATATTCAGTTAACAATTTTGCCATATCCTCCTTGACATCTTCACCTTTTTCCCCCAAGGATATTTTGAAATCTCAAAACATAAGATGCTCTATCCATTTCCAATTTTGTAACAGTGGCTTCTAAAAGATCTTGTTTAGTCTTAATCTCTTGAACTTCCTGGTCAACTTCCTCAGCTTTATTTTGCAGCTGGGTAGTGGTCTGTTCCAATGTGGGAATCTCTTGTGTATTCTCCAATATCTGTTTTTTAAAATCTTCTGATTGAGAGGTCCCCTGTGAGGCCAGGGCATCAAATTTAGCCCGTAAAGATTCAACAGCTGAGGCCACAATGTCTCTGAACATGGCTTGGACTTCTTCTGTTGACATTTTGGCCAGGCTTGTAGCTACAGTCTTGCCTAGGCCTGGAGATGTCCTACTAGCACAAGTAGACATATTTCCTCTTAACTCCCAACAAAGTCGCAGCAGGCCACCCCCCTTTTTCTGAAATCACCACCAAATTCCCTATAGAGTTTTAACACCAAGTACACTATAATAATTCCCCCCAAGCAGACCTTGTTTATGCTTCCACTTTCCCTTTTTTCCCCACACCATCCAGACACAGTTCCCTTTTACCTTATCATCAGTTATTGTAACAAAAGGTACAGTCTAAAAAAGTCTCACAAACTGATCTTAATAGCAAAGTTAATAATAATATAATAATAATCTTTCAATTTATTAATCGCTCAATCCTGCAGAGCTGCTGGCTCTGAGCAATTTACAGTTACACATTCACAAGGGACTAACAATGATTCATAGGGGTAAGGGAGGACAAAACATATAAATCTTTAAATCGCACACATTCGCAGCCGATGGGGATTTTGTTTCAGCTGTAGACTAGACATGTTGTCAGGTCCCCACAGCAAACAACGTAGTACACACTTGCAAGAAGGTTTTACTTTATTGAAGCCATGAAGCACATGAACAGGGTCACTGTTCAGAATAACGAAAATCCAAAAGGCATGAAAGGTTAAAGCAAGTTCATAATCATAACAGCCAATAAACACGGTTCCCGTACGCGGCCAAGAGGTCTCACTAGCGCCTAAACCTTGGGAAAGCAACGGCTACCTAATTGTAAATAGATATGCTATTCCCACGGCTTCTGCTAATTAAAGCCAAAGCAAGCTCGTCTGCTCTTCCACCTGTGGCCTTGGCGAGATAGCGTTACATCAAAACAGGACTGGCGTACTCTGAAAGGAATGTGTGGCTACTGGTGAGACGTGCGCATGACCAGACAAACGCATCTACGGGGCGGGGGGGGGGGGAGAACCAAAGGAAGAAATGAATGACCATATACATCTAGAAAATAACCTTTGGCAGCTTGCTGACACATGTTCCAGATGGCATTTTTCCCTCAACTTGGCTTGATGACGTCAGCTTTTCTCCAGGACTCCAGGACTGCTTCGAGTCACAATGCCGCACTGCCACCGCCTCGCCGAAATGGCCCATTACAGGCTTCTTGATGCCGAAGAGATCTTTCTAGGCTTCCGATCTTACGAGCTGGATATTCCGTTCACCAGCTAACACCCTCCCCGCCGGGGGGTTTAGTGTGCCCACCCTCTCTAAGGAGTGGTACCCATTTTATCTACTCGCTGAAGCTTTCGAACCACTGGGTGGACAGCGAGCTGGGGACAAGACTGGTAGCTCACACCAGCACGGGGCTAGAACTGACAGCTGTTCTGTTCAGCTCAGATGTTACTTATAACCAGAGGATAAATCCCCTGTGCCACCGAATAGCACTTTATAGAACAGCACTTTATAGAGCAATTTTTAGTTCATGAAGAGTCTTATTTTCTTTTTCTCATATTTCAAAAAGCCCTTTACCAGAAGTTTCTTATTTCTTAAAAAAACACAAAGTTTTAATAATTCAGACATCCTTGGCAATTCTTCCTTCTTGTTATGTACACAGTAGTATCCTTGCAATAAAAAGTCTTACTACTTCTAATACTTGCTTCTAATACCGAGAATATAAGGGATATCTCAATTACTAACAGAGTAGGAATGATCTTCTGGAGCGAATATTCAAAATAGGAGAGTTGTTATAAATCCACAAAAAACAGGAGTTAATATCTTTAATAGCCCATTTCAAAATCAAAAATCATTAAACCTTTCCAAAAGCCCAGCAAGAAGAAAATTTCAGATTTGAACTAGCCTCAATATTCATCCAAACAGGGAAGAATGTATCCAAAATAATATGTTTGTACATCCACAGCAGAATTATAATAAATCCACACTTGGGGGGGGGGGTGCAAAAAGAAAGGAGGTGGAAAATGAAAGCGGTCGGGTTTCAGATAAAGGTCAATATTCCAGTCCCATGAACTAAAAGTCTGTTCACCAAAACAAGAGAAGTCACAGTTAAAGAGTGAAATAGAATATTTAATTTATAATCTACAAGTAAAACAGCTTCTTTAAAATTGCTGGTTAACTCACAATTATAGAAGTTACCAAAATTCACTAGAAGTTAGGGGTATTCCATAGAAGTCTTTATCACATCTTTAAGTTTAACTTAACAGCCAGGTGCCAGATAAAGTGCCTTATTCTCTCTGCTTAAAAAAAGAAACCAAAATCCCAAAATTAAAAACAGCCAGATAAACTTTGAGGTCCATTGATGACTACCATCCACAGTACAGAAAAACAACAACCCACATCCAAGCCGCACAGCAGACATGGAGCTCTTCAAGCCAGCTCCTTTCTTTCCCCCAGGATTTTTAAACTTTAAATGGACCAGTTCTCAGAGATGGAAAATAAAAGTTTGCTCAGTTCAAGTTAGTAATTTATGGTGTCCCAAACGGTGGAAGATGAAAGTTTCAAGGAAGATTCTTTAGTGTGAGTAAAGCTCCAGAAACGGCCGATCTTGCCTGTATGCTTAATGGCGGCCATTAAGCACTCCCTCTCTGGTCCCTGCTTTGGAGTGAGCCGGGGTCTACCCACACACTGCCGCACACAAGCATCCCCCAACTCAAGCTCCCTGCAAAGGATCTCCCTCTGGAAGATCCTATGGGGTCTGATGCCTCGGGTCCCCCACTGGGACCGGGAGGTTCAGCATTTCTCTGGGAGACGCCCAGGAACCTACTGAAGATGATGGGTCACAAACCGGAAGTCGAAAACCTATCAGGCCCCACTACTTCTTGAGCTGGTTTCCTATTCAATATATTTACAAAAATGTTTGTTGTTTGCCTTGATGCTTTTAACAACCTGATCCTCAAATTCTCTTTTTGCATGCCTAATTATGGATTTACATTTCTTTTGACAGAGTCCATGGTCCCTTCCTGTTCAATTCATTGGGGCAGACCATTGGGGCAGACCTTTTTAAAAGAAGTCTCGCTACTTTTTATAGCTTTCTGGGCTTCCGTTGTTAACCTCGCAGCCTTCTTTTAGACATGGCAATTCATTTCCTAACCTGTGGAATGCATTCTATTTGGGCTTCAATTAGTGTGGTTTTAAATAGCTTCCAAGCATCCTCTAGGCTAGGGATTTGACTCTCTTGTGTTTCCCCTTCAGCTTCCTTTTTACTATTCCTCTCATTTTGTAAAGCTCTCTTTTGAAATCAAATATTACCATTTTGGACTTTAGAGGTAACTTTCCATTGACCTGAATGCTGAACCTAATAGCATTGTGGTCACTGTTCTCAAATGGTGTAACAACCTCCGCATCTCTCACCAGGTCTTAAGACCGGCTCAGAACCAAGTCCAAGATCACTTCCCCTGTGGCTGGCTACGTGACTAAGGCTGATTTCCCACAAGCACTGCTCCGCGCTCACTCCTCCCTTTTGCCCCGATGGCACGTGTCAATTTCACACAAGCTGCTGCGCGGCTTCATTTCGCCCCGGAGCTTCGCGCAATTTCCCCCGCATCTACTCAATCCTCAAAAAACAGGACTGAGTAGACATGGGGGAAATCACGTGAACCTGCGGGGCGAAATACGTCCACGCAGCAGCTTGTGTGAAATTGACACGTGCCATCGGGGCAAAAGGGAGGAGTGAGCACGGAGCAGCGCTTGTGGGAAATCAGCCTAACTGTTCCAGTGCACAGTTATTTATGTTTAGGGATCTCATTTCTACAGCATGACTCGAGCACACGTTTACCCAGTCAATGTGAGGGTATCTGCTTTAGTTGCCTCCCTTATTTCCTTCTCCATCTGAAGATCAGCCTCAAGGGTTTAATCAGGTGGACGACAGTACACCCTCCCTTTTAAGTAACCCTTAAAGGTAAAGGTTTCCCTTGCTCGAAAGCCAGTCGAATCCGACTCTAGGGTTGCGGTGCTCATCTCCGTTTCCAAGCCAAAGAGCCAGCGCTGTCCGAAGACGTTTCCGTGGTCATGTGGCCGGCATGACTAAACACCAAGGCGAACGGAATGCTGTTACCTTCCCACCGAAGTGGTACCTATTTATCTACTTGCAATTTCTTGCTTTCGAACTGCTAGGTTGGCAGGAGCTGGAACTAGAGACGGGAACCCTTAAGGGCCCAGTATTTCCACCCATATCACTTCTGTTAGGGACTTAATTCCCCTGATGTTTTCTAACTAAATAATGTTTTCTATATAAAGATTGCAAGGTTTAAGATTCAAGTAAAGCTATGAACTTTGTTAGATTCGAGTCCAATAGCACCTTAGAGACTGATAAGAGTTTCAAGGTATAAGCTTTCAACAGCCAAAAGCTCCCATCATCAGACAAGAGTACAAGTGAAGATTCTTTTGAGTCCTTTTGTTTTAGTCAGGAGATGGGAGGGGTGTTGTATAGAATACTTGTAAAGGATGCAAATGTACCATGCATATTGTAGTCAGCTTGATTAGAGCAGAGGGGAAATGCTTGGGGGCCAAAAATTAGCATCTGTAGAAAGATAAGAAACCTAGTCCCTAGTCAGTCAGGGGTGGGGGGGGGGGGGGCATTGTTCTGAACTTAAGAAACATTGTGGCTATTCCAACTTTTCTCCTCCCACAGGATCTACTTAAGATTCATTCCAGACAAATCAAGACTGTCAGTCTATCCTTTATCCATGAGGCAGGGATGCACACAAGCTAAATTACTAGTACCACAGTAAGCTGCATCAATAAGAAACTTTATGGTATTTCTCAATGTATTGTTGTTGCACGTGGAAGCTATCTCAGGAAGATAAGACATTGAAAGTTGTTTTGAAGCCATATGTACACACTCAGTTTGGCAAAGGAAAACGGTTTCCTGAAAGGTTTGTGAGGATATCAGCCACTGTCATTCATCACATCTGACTATATAGATCCCATGCTGCAGCTAGTCTCAAAGTACAACCCTGAATGCACGTGTATTGAGTATTAGACAGACAAATTGTTGCCTGAGTTTTCAAGCTTCAATGTGAAATATGGTTAAAAGCAATCACATTCATAACACCTAACATATTACTTTAAGCATTTTACCAGAATTAGATGCTTTGTGATGTGCTTGTATGCATGATAGGGTCTAGTACGCACACTGGACACCGTCAGTACATATGATGCTCCCTTGAAAGTGTAATCACAGTAACTGCATTGTTGCTACATACCAGACTAGAGATGTAAAATTTCCAGAAATTTTGAAGCTCGGAAAAAAACCCGGGGGGTTTTCCATTTTTTTCAGGGGGAAACGGAAATTTCCGGGAAAAAAATAAAAAAAATGCTACCTTAGCATTTCTTTTGTCTTTTCTAGATTGAAAGTCATTCTGTTACTTTAGAAACATAAAATATGACTATGGACATTTTTACTTGGCATGAAATCATCACAACAGCATATTAAAAATATAGTGTATCCAAACAATTATTACAAACAGAATACCCACCCACATGCAAAAACAAAACTGAAACCTTTTTCTTTTCTTCTGACAATAGCACCTCCTAAAGGAAGAAATGCATCTTGTTCTTGCATTGGAGAGTTCAGTTTGTAACCCTGAACTTGCTTGTCCTCAGTGCACAGAAATTAGATCAATCTGATACCATATACATATATATGAATGAAATGATTTGGAAAATATTTGAACACCTTGTCTTAAAATGGTTTATTCATCATGCTAAAATAAAACATTCCATAATCAATTTCTTTTCTTTCTTCAATTTTTCCAGTTTTTCGGAAAAAAACAAAAAAGGCTTCAGGAAAAAAACCGTTTTATCCCCAAATTTTCCCAGTTTTTTTCCGGGCCTTCACATTTCTATACTAGACCTGATATTAAGAACTTCCAACAACATCTAAGAACTACTCTTTAAATCCCTGTTGGAAAAGCATACATATGAATCATCAAGCAATGCAACAAGGTTGTTTTTTTTACTTGTGTTGTAGTTTTGTTTTTTGCCATAAAGTCACAGCCAACCTATGGCAACCCCATATGGTTTTCAAGGCAAGAGATGCCTAGACTTCTTTGGTGGTCTCCCATCGAAGTACGAATCAAGTACTAACCAAGATCAAACACTAGTCCTCCTCAAAATCTTGAGTGCAAATATTCAGAGAACCAAATATACCAGTAAAGCATTCCTTAGTGAGGCAGGCTTATATCCAACAGCTAGTCTGGATTCCTTGTGGTGAACAGGTAACCACGCAGGGAAGGTTTATACAAGTTGGTTTTCAATTATTCCACATAAATAACCAAATAATTACGTGAGCTTGTAACAATTCGAGAGCTTGTGTTCTACAGAACTGTGCAGGATCTACTGCAGTGGCTTCACATGGGAAGGAAGGCAGTACAAGACAGTATCTTCATCAGGCTTTAACTCCCTTTTCCCATCTTTATCCTACAAATGCGTACTGATAGTGCCCAACATGCAGGAAGAAAATGGGAGATACCATAATGAACGCATTGTGAGAACTGAGAAGAACTCTTTTTCTCTTTCCCCCCTCCAACAAATACAACGAAGTCACTGTTTGGAGCTGGACAAGAGGTTCTGCTTGCATGGATGGGGGTGATTTTGATAATATGTCAACCCTTCCTGACCTGGTAATGACATGAAACCATCATAAACTATCCCCCCCTTTTTTCTGTAGGGACCACTCTTAAGTGTTCCAGCACACTGCAGCTCAGCATTTAACTCAACCAACATTAGAAGAATCTGTAAGGAAGTGCTGAGCAGATACTTTTATCCAGGTACAGTGACTATACTATGAAAAAGGCCAATGAGCAGTGGTTTCTCCACATCAATACCTATGAACATCTCAAGCTGCCCAACAATTTCACACAGTTTAGTGTGCAATAAATAGCAGTACAAGATTTGTGTAGGGAGGCTCAAGGAGAAAAAAGGCAATAGAAGAAAGACTGAGAGTAATGAAATGAAGAAATCTTTTCAGCCCTGCATGTGGCCATACCTCCTCCTATATCCTAGTCTGCACAGGAAGCTGTTCACATGCTGAGGCATACAGGGATCACACATTCAAACTTCTCCATTATACAGAAAACCCATGACTAGAAAACAATTAAGCCATTAATGCTTTGTTAGATATCAGACAAGTCCATTTATAAGAACTGCCGAATATACTACTTGGAAAAAAACCTGGGAATTTAATTTTCTTTAAAACTTTCATTTTGGACCTCAGCATCCTAATATTAAAATAAACTGTTATTCTATTTTATTCTCTATTTTGAAGACAGATTTTGACACTAGACAGTACCTTTAGTAGTTAGTAGTCACTCACAAAATGCTTTCAAGGACATATTTTTCCCCATAACGCAAGCCATTCTCTGCAATAAATGTTTTTGGGGAGGGGACAAATTTTTCCTTTTTATTCGTTTTAATTTCAAGTAAATTTGAGTCCAGTGGTACCTTTAAGATGAACAAAGTTTTATTCAAGGTATAAGCTTTCGTGTGCAAGCACACTATCTGAAAAAGTGTACTGGCATACGAAAGCTTATACCTTGAATAAAATTTTGTTGGTCTTAAAGGTGCCACTGGACTCAAGCTTTGTTCTACTGCTTCAGACCAGCAAGGCTACCCACCTGAATCTCATTTCAAGTAAGTCTTTTGAATGGCATCTGATTATAAATGGAATCAATTTCTTTACTTGTTCAATAGCTGCTTTCAGACTGATGGGACTTTGATAGTTGTGACACAAAGCATGAAGGATTCTAAGATATAACATACCAATTACTCTAGGAAAGAAAGTTAACTACATCTATGAAGAACTCGAGCCATAATTTCTTCTGAGATAATATATTAACTTACATAAAACAACCTTTCAAGTAGGACACTGTTCTCAGAGCTGTAGAAAGCATAAGTTGCTATCCAGTCTGTAAATCTCATTTCTAAGCAGTGCTCTACAACATCCTTCAGTTTTGACAGATGCACACATTCCAAGAATAATAGAACACCACCACAGAGATTAGAAGAGTGGTGCATGTGGTGGTGAGCTTAACCTACATTCTCAATACAGCATTGGGCTTCATGAATGTCAAAGATACCTTAAAAAGCTTTTAGTTTCTAAAATGCTTCTATACCCAAGATATACTACACATCAAATAGGAAATCACTTCCAATTTTCAGTCTGTGACATGACTTCTAATCGCTGGCATCAAGAGGTTAAATATTGTCTGAATGGCATTTCAGGGATGAGATTCCAAGCAATCATTCACTTCTAATCCTGAAGACCTACTACATAGGCTAGAAAGCAATAGTTCAGTTTGTGTTATTTTTAAAGAGAGAGAGAGAGAGAGAAGACCATCTGAACAATTTCATTTGGCTAAGACTCTAATACAACCCCACACACAACAAGCCAAGTATTAGACAATGGCAGTAATGCAAGTAATAGCTTTTCAATGCTATTAATGCTAGGTAGCTCTATGTTGGTACCCAAGAAGTTAATTGGGCTAAATGAAGAAGTGGGGAGCTTCTTCTCCCAGCAGAGACACACTGCAGCAAAATGGGTCTGAATCCATGCATACATTAATTCTTCCTTCATCTGAGGAAGACTGCTTAGAAACAGTTTCCCTCTTGTTTAGGCCAGCAGCACTGGATTGCAGCTGGGGGGGGGGGGCAAGTGTATCATTAGAAAGCTTTCTACTGGTACTTGATGGTATGCAGACAACTAGAACAGCAATGCTTTCTTTATGCTGGAACAATGTAAAGCCAGCAAGGCCCAAAAGTTAGCATTACTTCAACCTTCTGCTTTCCATCTGCTATTCAGCTAACACGAACTAGGCCATTACAACCAAATTTAACACAATAGCCATAGCATACCACTCCACTTTCTCTTTTACAGTATTAGCTACTTGGGGAAAATCAATTATACCAGCATTAACACTCAAATCAAGTATCTGTGGTAATCCTTCCAGGAAAAGCACTCTGCACTCTACTGTACAAATTTTAATCAAGAAGAAACAAGTGTTCTAGATTCCTGTTACGGTTACAGAACTCACCAAAAGACAGCACAATAAAAAAAAAACAGCTACCCACTATAATAATTAGGCAAACCGACACCACTTTTCAGGTGCACTCAGATCTTCAAAAATCAGTGCTACCACAGATATCTCCAAGAAACTGCATTCACGACAGAAGATAGAGGAAAATATTCAGGAGAAAATATGGTAGAAAGAAAAAATATGGAACATTTCATGACATCAGCACCAGTTGATTCCATTCCAGGTTCTTTTCAGCGAAGAAAAGAATCATCCTGGTGATCAGCCTAGATTTTTGTTTTTTTCAACCCATATGATGCTTATAACACCTCTTAAATCAAGAGAACCCACCTCAAAGACCTGCCAATCAACATCTTTAGCACCAAGAGCTCTGACAGAAAGGAAATGAGAATGCTTTCTCCCCGTGGTTAAAGAAAAAGCCAATGATCACTGATCTTGGAGAACAGCTACATGAAATAAGATTGCAGAAGGGTTGCTCACATATGACTCCCCCCTCCCCCCCCCCCGGCCAACAGCATCCCTTTCTCCAAGGCATTTCACTTCTCTTCTAGGATGATGACATGGATGTCTAGAATGTCATTACTGAAGCAATGAAGTCAGTGTGATCTAGTTCATCTCAGAAAGGTGGGTTTAAAACTCAATGCAGCTGTAAACGCACTGGATGCCCTCAAGCTAACGGCTCTCTCAGCCTCAGTTCCCAACCTGAAAAATCAGGATGATGATACAATACATCACAGAAAGAAATAAGAGTTGCAAAAGACTTTGTACCTTGAAAGTATTGTAACTAGTAGTTGCTGTTTGTGTCACCCCTAGCTACGAATGGCATGAGCCAGGAAAGGGTGGAGCCTCTAGATGCAAAAGTGTGCAGACTGTGTGGAAAGCAGAGGAGGGAAGGAAGACTGCCCTTAATCATAGGCTCTTAACACCTTCTTTAAGGAAGCTATGATTTGTGTATGGAAACTGTTAAGAGAGGAAGACTACTGTTCTCAACTGTACATTTTAGAAATATTGTTTCAGAGCTGCATTATCTAATGGGGAGTTCATTTGGGGTCCTCATCTCGGAAGCCGGTGCACAGAGTGTTCAGCTGGAGACTTCCTGGGCCACCAGCAAGAAGAAAGAGATGGACTTTGGGGGTGGCAAGCTGTGAAGGAGGGAAAAGTTAATTGTTTGGACTTTAAAAGATCACTGTTCTATTGTATTACTAAGTTCGATGGTTTTGTTACATGATATGATGTTAAGTGAAAAGTAAAAATGTTTTATTCTCTTTGAAGTATTGCAAGATTCATTCCAACTTCTGCCCCACAGAACCCACAAGCTGAGGTTACATTTGCTAAAGGGAAGAGCAAGAAACCACTGCTCTAGATGGTGAACAGCAGGAGAGCAGTTACTACTTCCAAGGATCAGAACACATCTGCATAGTGTGGCCAAGGGAACCAGCTCCCTTCCTGACTGAGAGGATATTACTGTTCATTCTTCAGGGCTGGGTGAGAAAATGCTATGGAAGGAACCTCGCCTTTAGAACGAGGAACCTGATCCAATAAGGCTTCAGGTGCCATAAACCTTTTTTATACCGTATAGAAGGATGCAAAAGTTCCAACGCGTTTGGCAGTGGAAGCCAAACGAGAGGTGGGGAAGAAGAAAAGGAAGCTCAGGCCTTGTGCGAAGAAAAGCGGGGGAGGGGGAACTGAGATGGTCCCCGGTGGTTGGAGAAGTCTCTAAGGGATGGGGGGGAACAGTCCCCTAGGTAAAACGCAAAGGGGCTTCCCATCAATTACTAGCGGAATAAGGAGGAGGAGGCGACTCAGGAACAAGCTAGAGGAACGCCAGAAAGCAGAGCCGCCACCCCACCAGGAACTGATGGTTCCTCACCCCATTTGGCGCGGAGAAACCAGGCCGCTAAGCCGGTGCAAAGGGGTGTCCTGCGGTGCTGTCCTGACTGCCGGGAGCCGCCCTCCCCCTACCTGCACGGCCGGCACTGCCATCTCGGCTCCTTCTCCTCAGGGAGGCGGGGGTCCTGAGCCTCCAGGCCCGGCCTCGGTGGCCACCGCCTCCCTCTCCGTCAGCATATACGGTAGGGCGGAGACACCCACGCCGGGAGCCGCAGCTGCCATGGATCTGCTGCAGGTGGCGATGGAGGAGGAGGAGCCGGAGCCGCCGTCACATCCCTCCTCCCGCAGCAGCCACGACCGATCGAGAGAAAGACTAACGGGCAGCGAGTCCCACCCCCTTCTCTACACCCTCTTCCCTGACTGGCCAATAACTCACCGCTATTCTGCAACCCCAACCCGCCTACCTAAGCACATTCTCCAATCACAGTCTTCAAGGAACTGGATCCCTCGTCCTTCCTTCACCAGCAGCAGCCACCTCCGCGAGCCCAGAGAGATCAGAGGGAAGCGAATTGTGACCACAAAACCCGCGAGAGAGGAAGGAAGCGGGGAAGGGGGTGGGTGGGACTAGTAAGCCTGTGCGTCTCCTTTTCACCAATAGGCCACAGAAAATAAATAAAGGACAGGCGTTTCGAGAGCTAAATGCGGCGAAGGGGGCATTCCCATTTGCCCCTGGGGCCAATGCGAAGTGCCAGAGAACTGCGGTTTTAGCCGGGTTGGCGATACAATAACTGGAGAGTAAAGAATGAGCCTACAGCTTGCTTTTTTTTTTTAGCTGGGGATCATTAATTTGATGATGTGGGCATACTTTGTAGCACCAGGCAATTACAGGAATGTGTCTGAATGACAAAAGCGTGCTGTCAGTGAGGTTTAATCACGCCAGCTCTCTTTTATTCCTTCATACAAGCAACACCGAAGCAGCTTTAAAAGGGAGGGAGAATATTTTTCCATTCCAATGCAGTAAAGGAATACGCGTTATGGCAATCGTATGTGTAAGCAACAACACATAAGCTGCTGATTGCCGAACAGGCGTATTCTAATATTGCAGCACAGATCGATCTTAGTGTTATATTCTAGATAATGGAAAGAAAGGAACGTAAGTGCCTTGCGCAGCCATACTGGAGCAGCCCAATGATATCAGTCCATCAGTTCAGCATCATGTTTCACTTTGGCCAAAGATGCTGCCAGAAGGCCTGCAAACAGGGTAAGGAGGTCAAGACCTCCATCTGTTGTTGTCCCCCACATCAGATCAATAATCTATTAAATCCAGCTCCCTGTTTCCCTAGGAGAAGCCCACAGCAGGGGAATGTACTAAAACTAACGACAAGAATGCCCACTGAGAACAATGGGAGATGCCTAAAGGCCCATTGGATATCCTGAGAGCCAGAAATGCCAAGTGACTTCCGTAGGCTCCAGTGAAATATACTACAGTGCAAAAAAAAATTGCAAAGAAAATGCAAAACGGATTTAGAGAAACCTGTTCTGGGATTGGAATGACAGATCCCAGAGTGGAACAAGAATCTCTGGGGGTTGCGTAAGCATTCTGAAACTGAAATGAAAGACCCCAGAGTGGAATGGCAGTTCCTGGGACTTGAATCAGAGTTCTGGAACTATGTGGAACAGTGTTCCAGTATCGCAAGCTCTGGGATCAATTCATTATGGAAAGTATCACAGACAAACTAAATAATCTATTCAGTAACCCCATGGTGTCTGGCTTTAACGCAAAGTGGTTTCCGATTCTGGAATACTTAACCTCAAACGATTTTATTTCTCCTCTATGGAAGGACTTTATATATTGGTTCTAAATTTTTTTACTGTGAACTGAGTGTATTTACATCATTTGTCACATGCTTACTCTCTCACATGTTCAAAGGTTATTCTGTCTAATTATTGGATAGTTCTTGTTTACCATCTTTATATTGTGTATCAACTAATTCTCTGTCCACTTATGTACCACAGTGGAGTTTCTCCACTTGTTAATGTTCACATGGGAAAATTGTCTGTTTTTTATATGCTTGATGCTTGTATTTCCAAATAAAATTGTTATTCAAAAAACAAACAAACAGTGTTCCCTCTAAGCTGAGTTGTTGTGAGCTAGCTCACAGTTTTTTAGTCTCCAGCTTACACATTTTTGTCTTAGCTTAGAGAGGATGGCTCCAGAGCAAACTAATTTATGTAGTAGTCAAAGGGCTCGCTCACAACTTTAATGCCAGTAGCTCACAAAGTAGAATTTTTGCTCACAGGACTCCATAGCTTTGAGGGAGCATTGATGTGGAGTTCTGGAGACCTCACTTCAAAAAGGAGGTAAACAGAATGGACTGGGTGCTGAAGAAAGTGATGAGGATGATCAGGGGTATGAAGACCAAGCCCTACAAGGAAACGCTAAGGGACTTGGGAATGTTCAGTCTCAAGAAGAGGAGTTGGGGGGGGGGAGACATGATTTCTCTCTTTAAGTATTTGAAAGGCTGTCAGAGAAGGGCAGGGAGTTGTTCCTGTTGGCAGCAGAGGATAGCCTAGGAAGGTGGTGAGCTCCCCCTCACTGGCAGTCTTTGAGCAGCAGCTGGATGAACAGGGATGCTTTAGGCTGATCCTGCACTGAGCTGGGAGTTGGACTATAGCCCATTCCAACTCTGTGATCTATGAATGGAATGATAGGCCCCAGCATGGGATCCCTGGGACTGGAATCAGTGCTCTGGGAATGGAACGGCAGCCCCCAGAGTGGATTAAAATCCCCTCCCAATAGAAGAATACATTGTATGTGCAACTGCAGACAAGAGCAGGAGCTGACGCACCCAGACACAGTCCTCCACTGACACTACTGGCTTTCCTCTGGAGGCCAACAGGTAGGGAGAAGGAGCAGAAGCCATCTCCACCTGACCAGGATAGCAGCACTGCAGGTGGGAAAGAGCAGAAACTGCTTCCCCTTTCTCCTGTTGCTTCAGCCAGGCAGCCCCACCTCTGAGGAAGCAGCATGGTGATTGGCTGGTGAAAGGAACCAGAAGCTGCCATGGCACCCATCACCGTCAAGCAGTGGAGAGGAGGGCAGGCAGGTAGGTGGGGAGGAATGGGAGCTGCCAGTGCCACCCTCCACTGCCACCCTGTAAGCTATGGAGGGGTGTGTAAAAAAAATGGTTCCCTAACATTTCTTGTCTTGTGTTAAAAGTTTGGTTCAGGCTGAAGGCCTGCTTCTGAGTTACCAGAGTTCAGAAAAACATTGCTGAAACAGAGCAAGCTGACATTTTGTGAAACTGCAGATGACTTTCAGCTGCAGAAGGGAGTCAAGAGCTTGGTACTGGCTCCCCAATTAACTACATTCCATCTAATTAAGCACCTGTGGGAAAGGGGCAGATTGGTTTCAGTTCCTTCCTCTCAGGTTAGGCCACTGCTTAGGTCATCAGTTTAGCCACTGGCCTAACAGATTGGCTATATGGCTATATGGCATTACCTAGGAGCCCCATTGGTCTTTCAGACCTGAGACCATGAAGGCCCATAAAGAAGTAGAACTCTAGTTTATTCACAGCCAGATGGTGACTACCTAAGATCTAGATATGCACTCACTATCCGGTTCAAGGCAGCCATTTTGAACATTTGCTTGTGTGGGCCAAACAGCTTCTGGCCTTTGCTAACTCTGGAGAGAGGCACTTGGGACTATTGGAATATTCAACTGAGAATGGATAACAACCTATAACTTGGAACTGATGTATTACTGTTTTAGTTAGCTCTTAAATTTCTAGCTTTCTTGTTCTATCCTCACTTTTTCTTGTTCCTGTTTAAAGTATTCTTGCACCTTAATAAAATATTTTCATTACTTTTGTAGATATTTGTCTTCAACCAACCTTAGTCTAAATCCAGAGCTTTAACTGGCTGACCACCTACTACAGCCATTGCTTTTGTAAGAAACTCATTCTGCAATTCTACCTTGCAGGGCTGACTTTCTTATTTAGTCATGGGAAGGTTGAAAGCTTGCCCTTTGACTTCTGATTGTTGGGATAGTCTAAAGGGCTGGTGGTAGACTACCAGACTGGTGTGTGAGTAGTCACACCCCAGGGTTTTGTAAATTTGTGTTCTGCAGCTAGGGTTGCCAAGTCAAAATTTCGCCGGAGCGGGGGACTCCCGGAGGGCGGCTGGAGGGTGCGCGCGCCGCATGCACATCACCTGGAAGTGACGTGACGACTCCGGGCACGCTGGGGGTGGGGCCACAACCACCTGAGGGAAAACCATAGAGTTTTTCCTCGGATGACCGTGGCCCCGCCCCCAGCGTGCCCAGTGTCGTCACGTCACTTCCGGGTGACGCGCACGTCGGGGTGGGGTTCCCGCTGGGGCCCAATCCGCCACCGGCGGGGAACGGGCCTCTGTAGCAGGGGTTTCCCCGCCCCCCGGGTGGACTTGGCAAGCCTATCTGCAGCCCTTAAACAAAGAGTTTTGGCCGTGGACAGGACTGGGACTCTTTGACAGGGTGGCAATGCAGGTAGGCAGGGGAGGAAGGAGCAGCTAGTGCCATCCCCTGGGAGCTGATAAGCAGGTGGGTGAGCTGGGAGGGCAAGTGGAGGAAGGACGAGATTTCCCCTGCTGCAAGTTTTGAGGTCCCGATGTGTCAATATATCTGATTCCCTAATATGGACCCAAAACAGCTTATTTCATTCTCCTCTCCTCCATTTTATCTTCACAACAACCCTGTGAGGTAGGTCAGGCTGAGAGTATATAACTGGCCCAAGGTCACCCAGCAAACTTCCATTGAAGAGGTGGGATTTGAACCTGGGTCTCCAAGATCCTAGTCTGAAACTCTAACCACTGCACAACACTGGTTTTTGTGGAGTGGTTGAACAATAGCAAGCAGCTGGGCATGAGTGATTCATGTAGGTTAACCCAGAGTTACTGCCCAGCCTGCCCTGATGAATCCTCCCTCAAAGGCCAAAACAACCCTGGAAAGGGCTTCCTTTTTCTGACAGAAATCAATGCTTCATCTGGCAGTGCTATTGTGGCTGCCTAGCAATGGCATTAGATTCTTAAAGCTACATGCACTATTTCTATTTTGGAGGACTTAGATGTCCAGTGTTTTGGTTTTCTTAGATTTCATATTTTTCTGCATATCTGGAGTTTTTCTCAGGGTTATAGAAAGACTTGTTTCATCATGGCTCCAGTTTCTAGATTTAAGTATCCACCAAATTGGCCATGTTGAGAATTTGATTGATAGATTAAACCAGTTTTGTTCAACAGTTAGTATTGTATGGGTAAATTTTCATTTATGAATCCTAGTAATTGTCGAGGTGAATGGTTGGTAAGAGAGGATGCCCGGAGGAGGAGGTTTTTTTTTGGGGGGGGGGGTTCAATGAGAAGTTAGAACTACTGATCTTCACCTGAGATACTAGATAGCTGTTTTTTTCCAGTCCTAGAACACTTATGCTCCTCCCAGGGTCTGGCATTTCATTCTGGGGGTTTTCATTCCAGTCCCAGAGCAGTTTATCTTGTCTCAGGGACTGTCATTCCACTCTGAGGCCTTTCATTCCAAAGTGCACTTTATCTGGTCTCAGGGACCATCATTCCACTCTGAAGGCTGTCATTCCAGTCCCAGAGCACTGAGTCCAGTTCCAGGTACCATCATTCCACTCTGAACACTGTCATTCCAGTTCCAGAGCACTTACACCGCTCCCAGGGACTGTCATTCCATTCTGGGGGCTGTCATTTCAGTTCAAAACAGTTAAATCAGGTCCCAGAGAATGTCATCCCACTCTGGGCACTTTTATTCAATTCCCAGAGTGTAGTGCTTTTGACAACTCTGTTCCTTTAATCTGGGCCAGTGTTTTAGACTGCTGGGATCCAATCCAGGATTTAATGTGGAGAGGAACAGGGAGGAAGCAAATTGTTGTAACTGCAGCTCCACACACGGAGAAAAAAAACTTGACTTTTTAAACTGCCCCTGTTTGAAAGTGTACATTCAGAGATGTGCTGCCTCCCTTTAACTTTGATCATGAATAGACATTGATAGGTCTATTCTCCATAAAGCTGACTTTAAAGTCATCTAAGCTAGCTTCTATCACTACTTCTTCTGTGTTGTGTGTTATAGTGGTAAGGGTGTCAGATTGGGACTGGGGAGGCTGAGGCTCAAATCATGGCTCAGATATCACTGGGAGACCTTGGGTCTTTCAGGCAGCCTAAACTACATCACAGAGTTGTTGTGAGGGTAAAACAGGAGAAACTATGCTCCCTTTAGGAAGGACAGGATAAAAATGATTGAATTGTTTATGTTGGAGCAGTGGTGGGCAATGCTCTCTCTATAAGGCCAGGGTCCGGCATACCTGAGGGATCACCTTTCCCCATACAGGCCCCAAAGAGCACTTTGGTCGGGGTCACAACACCGTCTAGTGACCCCGGGTCCTAAAGAGGCCAGGCTTGCAGCCACAAGGGCCAGGTCCTTCTCGGTGGCGGCTCCTACCTGGTGAAATGAGCTCCCGGGCCTGCAAGACGGAGCTCTTCCGCCAGGCTTTTGAGTAGGCCACCACCACCACCAAGTAACTGCAGAGCAGGACCGCCGGGTTGGGCTGACTGGCCATCTGGAACATCTTGGCCCATGGCATCCCCCCTCTTGATCCCACCGCGATATACAATAGGGAGTGAGTATTTTAGTTCCTAATGTATCCTGCAAGATGTGAGTTTTGTTTTAATTGTTTTAACTTGTTCTATTTTTATTGCACTTGGTGCCTTAACTGTTTTAATCCTGTTGTATTTTATTGCACAGTTGTGCCTATGTAAGCCGCCCTGAGCCTGCTTGCGGGGAGGGTGGGGTATAAGTGAAATAAAATAAATAAATAAATAAGCTGTGGAGTCTTATGAGCAAAATTTCTACTTTGTGAGCTACTGGCATCAAAGTTGTGAGCGAGTGACTTGGCTGCTGCATAAATTAGTTTGCCATCCTTCCTGAGCTAAGACAAAAACCTGTGAGCTGGAGGCTAAAAAAACTGTGAGCTCGCTCACACTAACTCAGCTTAGAGGGAACGCTGGTGGTGGGTAATGGGAGAGATGGTCTTGCAGATATGAGGGTCCAAGGCCATGAAGGGCTTTCTGTGTCATAGACATTTGATGTCCCCAGTTCTGATGTTCTGGGAGACAGCAAAAAAGTTCTCTCTGTTCTCTTTCTCCATCTGATGCATAACTTTATAAAACTTTACCATGCACCCCACCCTTTAGTTGTCTTTTTTAAAACTGAAAAACCCTGAACTCTTTAGACTTTCTTCATAGGGAACATCCGCAGGGAATAAAAGTTCTGGGCCACTGCTTGAGGTTCCTTATTGAATCTGAGTTTAAAATATCCATAATGAAATTGTGCTACTTAGATTGAAGACTGAGGATGTTCTGTGCTCTGCAATTATTATAAGTAGATGATTTCAGAGTTTCACTCCTAAAATCATCAGAAATTTCCTTCTTGTTAAATACTGGGTTCCATGGATGGTCTGACCCCAAGCATAGTGATCAGCTCTGTTTTATTGGTGATTCAGCAAGACAAAGACAACAGACAAATTGTCAGAGCAATGGCCCTGTTAAATAGCATGCACTTCCCAAACAACTACCAATGATAGGCCATTATCAGAACCATTACTTCCCCACTGGCCACCTCCAGAGTCCTGGTGGGCTCCAACCTCAGCCAGTCTCTGGTAGAATCTGGTAGAATCAGCCAGAATCTGGTAGAATCAGTCCTGGAATGTTCCAGTCCCGATATATAACACCCCTCCCCCCTAAGTTCCAAAGCACCTGAACACACATAGTCCTCAAGGTACGCTGGCCTGCGCCTTTCCCAGTGAGAGTGTTTAGCTTGGTCGGTGGTGGCAAAGTCACAGGGGCCGTGTCTGGGGTTGCTGTCACGGTGCAGGGGGAAGTGGTGAGGCAGGAACAGAGTCCAGGGGCTCTGGAACAGTCTGTATGAGTGTGGGCGACTCCACACAGTCAGGATGGTCTCTGGCGTGTGACACGTCACCCTCCAAGCTGTGCTCCGCTGGTGGCGGTTCCGGGTGGCTGGCTTCTGTGGTGGCTGGTGCTGGCTTGACTACCTCTGGCAGGAGGCAGTGGTGAAGCTGGTTGATGTGCCTGCGCAAGACCTGTCCATCGTCCGTTGAGACCTCATACGACACTGGACCAGTGACCCTGATGACCCTTGTGGGAACCTACGCAGGACTGCTGGAGTAGTTCCGAGCATAGATGGGGTCACCTGGGAAGAACCCTCTGGGTGCTTCTTGGGCCTCCAAAGATGGGAGGCTCTCTGGTGCTCGATCCGGGTGCAGCCGGTCTAACCGGGTTGTGAGGCACCGGCCCATAAGGAGCTCTGCTGGGCTGCAGCCAGTGGCGGAGCTCAGAGTTGCCCGGTGGCCCAATAGGAAAGTTGCCAACCGGTGCTCCCAGTCGCCCTGGATGAGCCACCTGAGGAAGTCCTTGGTGGTCTGCACCATCCTTTCTGCTTGTCCATTGGTGGCTGGGTGGAAAGGTGCAGACTAGATGTGGTGAATCAGGTAGCGGCCCAAGAATTCCTGAAACTCTCCCGATGTAAAAGCAGTCCCATTGTCTGTCATGACCGTGTCGGGCAGGTCATGTATGCAGAACATCTGTTTGAGGGCCTGGACGGCTGCCCGTGAAGAGGTGGAGGCAACAGGAACAGCTTCCAGCCATTTGGTGTAGGAGTCCACCAATATGAAGAACATCTGGCCCTGGAGGGGGCCAGCAAAGTCCAGGTGCGCCTGGGCCCATGGGGTGTGGGTGGACTCTCACTGCTGTACAGAAGCTCCGGGGGGGGGGGGCTCTGGTCGGGTATCCTGGCAGGCATGGCAGCTCTTGACCCAGGCTTCAATCTCTCCATTGATCCCTGGCCACCACACGTAGCTGCGGGTGAGAGCTTTCATCTGAACGATCCCCAGATATGTCTTGTGTAGGGCTGATAAGACTTGCTGGTGCAGGAGGGTACCATGACTCGGCTTCCCCAGAGCGGGCACCCCTTGAGTGCGGAGAGCTCATCCTGATGAGATGAGAAATAAAATCTGGGCCCACCCAGCTGGTGGGCCATCCCCTCCACACCCGGAATGTAGCGGCAGGCGGCTTCCTCCACATGAAGCTGCTGCCATGACCTTGGGTCAGTTACAAGTTCTTTCAGAGCTGTTCTCTCAAGAGCAGTTCTCAAAGAGCTCTCTCAGCCCCACCTACTTCACAGGGTGTCTGTTGTGGGGAGGGGAAGGGAAAGGCGATTGTAAGCCACTCTGAGACTCCTTCGGGTAGTAAATCCAATCTCCTCCTCTCTCTTTTCCTCTTCTTCTTCCATTTAAGTACTAATTATGGCTGACTCTGCTTAGCTTCTGAACTCCTACAAGCTTAGACAAGAGAGTAAAAGAATCTTTTTGTTACACTCCTAACGCCCCTGGTGAGATGTCCAGGGAAACTACTTCACAGAATTCTCAGGCACCTGCTGGGAGAACCTCAGCCCCTCTTTTCCCATTGCTGCCACTGCTGCAAGTGGAAGAAAAATAGAAGAAGAGTCTCATGCCCCACCAACTCCCATGCCCCACTATCTCTTATTATGCCTGGCAATGGTGTTTCCTTTAGATAAGAGAACACTGGACACATGGTGCCAGTAATATGCGTGTGCATGCTCATGCATGCTCAGAGTAGGTAACAGCCAATCATGGTCCACAGATGGCTGAAGAAGCCAGATGGTAGGGAATTGAGTAGGTTGCCACCCACCACATAGGACCTGGAGATCACCTGGTATTACACCTGATCAGGTGTCATTTCCTGCAGGAGTGCACAGGAGCAGAGCTCCGGCAGTAAAGAGCCCAGGGGGCGGGCACATGCAACAAGCCCCACCCCCTGCTCCCAGCAGCCCTCAGAGCAAGAAGCAGCCAGGTAAGTTGCAGAGCCCCCCCTCCCCCAGTCTAAAACCATCCAGTGGCACCTTTAAGACCAAGTTTTATTCAGGTACAAGCTCTCCCTCCTCTGCCAGGGCAGATCAGCACGTCCCCCCCCCCAATAGCTAGCAATCCAAAACAGTCCAGTGGAGCCTGAGCGGTGGGTGTTGCCTTCTGACACACACTTCCAGTGATGTCAGAGGGTGTGGCATATGCAAATGAGTTATGCTAATGAGCTCCTGCACCTCTTTTTCTACGAAACTACCCCCCCCCCAGATCTCCAGGAATTTCCCAAACCAGATTTGGAAACCCTAGGAGAGAGAGAGAAAAATCTGTTACATTCTCAGGTCCTGTCAGATAGAGTTTGTGTGCTTGAGAATATTACTAAAGAAGTCATTGTTTTAGACACCCAATTTCTGTGTCTGTTCCTGGGTTCTTGGGAATTCTAACTCTGGTATACACAGGTCTGATCCTATAGTTATGCCAATTGCATATTAATATCATAATTCCCCAATCTTTTATTAAATAATAGAGCAATTTGGCTAACAATGAATCCATCCAACAGCTGCACCATCCAGCCCACATTTAACCAGCTTATCCTCAAGGATATCATGAGAAACTCTGTCAAATGTTGTCATGTAGGAGGTCATAGCCCCTTTGTATACTGCCTTGGTCAGACTGCACCTGGAGTACTGTGTGCAGTTCTGGAGGCCTCACTTCAAAAAGGATGTGGACAAAGTCGAGAGGGGGCAGAAGAGAGCAACGAGGATGATCAGGGGTCTGGAGACTGAGCCCTACGAGGAAAGGCTAAGGGCCCTGGGAATGTTTAGTTTGGAGAAGAGGAGACTGATTGCTCTCTTTAAATATTTGAAAGGCTGCAATTTGGAGGAGGGCAAGGAGCTGCTCCAGTTGGCAGCAGAGGATAGGACCCGAAGCAATGGGTTTAAATTACATGCAGAAAGGTAGCAGCTGAATATTAGGAAAAACGTTTTCATGGTCAGAGTGGTTCAAAGGTGAAATCAGCTGCCTAGAGAGGTGGTTAGCTCCCCTTCACTGACAGCTTTCAAGAAGAGGCTGGATGAATATTTGTCAGAGATGCTTTAGGCTGGTCCTGCATTGGGCAGGGGGTTGGACTAGATGGTCTGTGTGGCGAAATGGGGACCCACCCTCAGCCCTTGGAGACTGACTTGCCGTCCTGTGGCTTGCAAGCCGCTGTTTTGGCCTTCCCACCCTGCCTGGTGGGGCTATTTCGCTCCGTTAAACGCTGCCACCTCTCACTGAATTCACACCACCTTCCTAGAGGGACAGTGAGACCCCTCTGGCAGATTTCCCCACCTTGGGGAAAGGGTACTTCCATCTTTGGGCGCCCCCTGGAGAGTTGGCAACCCCACCGATTTGGGCCCGGTTTTGTTCCCTGGCCTCCCTTTGCCCCTGGTAACATTCAGAGCAGGGAGGATGATGTAATTAAGGCACACCAGGCTTTTTAAACTCAAAAAGGAAGATTTATTTAACTATATACAGGTTAGGCATGAAAATAAACACAGGCACTTCAACACAACCGGGGCACAGAAAATAAACAGGATAAAAATGCAATACCTCTGTCCCTACCTGCACACCCTCTCTACCCTTGGAGTGGGTTGTGGCCTCAGGCCAGGATTTGCTTTCCCCCCTCCTGTTGTAGAGAGAAACTCCAGCCCTCCTCCTCAGGACTGGCCACCAGTACTGCTACTTTGATCACGAAGGTGTCTTTCTCCAGAGGGCCGGATCCCCACCAGGCAAGGGACCGCGGCAGCCCAGGAGTCCATTTTGGCGGGTGAGGCTGGACCGGAGGCAGGCCCGTAGCCTGCGTGGGGCCCTGGGGGCCAGGCCTCCCCGCGGGTTTTGTGGGCCCCCTCCCCTGATCCTCTGCTCCCCCCCCATGGCCTCATGGGAGGGAGGGAGAGGCGTCCGGCAGGCCTGCCTGGAAGAGATCGACGCGACGATGTCCTTCCGACAGGCGCGAGGCAGGCTAGGCGAGATCCCCGGGCCGTCCACCACCGGCAGGGGCCTGGCTCAGCTGTGTGCGGCCGCCTCCCGCGCCCCATCGGAGGGAAGAAGTGTGTCCTGGTTCCGGGAAAGGCCCGCGGCCGCGGGAGGGAGGGGCCCGGCGCTTCCCAGACAGGGCAGGACTCGGCGCTGGCAGCAAGCCCAGACGGCGCGGTCCCTCCGAGCCTCTCCCCCTAGCTGCCGGGGAGAAGAAGTTCAGGAAGCGGAAGAATTGGGGGGGGAGAAGGCAAGCAGAACCGTCCAGGCCTCAGAAGCGTTTGCTACGACCCTAAATCCACGGGAAACCATGCGAGGCAGGAGGAATTAGGTCTCCCTGCAAAAATGCTGCTTGAGCTTCTGTGTATTTAGCCCTTTTCCATTTATTTATTTATTTAAAAAATGGTGGTCTATCTGGGAAAATAAAAAGTGTTCTTAAAAGAAGGTTTTAAAAAGAGAAAGCGGCGGGAGGGGGAGAAAATGCCCGCTTGCCCCGAGCCGAGCGGTTTAACCTGGTTTTGGTTTCCCCCCCACAAACGGGAGGAGGGACGGGAGACGGGCTGGAGCGCGCGCGCGGGGGGGGGGGGGGGGACGAG